>NC_059158.1:91570092-91742592 GCF_019923935.1 Bubalus bubalis
ACAGAAGTATCTTTTTTTTTCATCTGTCATAGCCACAGTTTGATAGTATCTGTATTTCATTTTCACTTCGGAATATCACAAGAGAGAGAAATGGCAGGAAGCAAGTTGCTTCCACATGGTTGTGAAAGGGAGTTGTTATATTTGGTTGCTCTCTGTGGCACATCTCTGTGAAATTAAAAAAAAAAAAAAGCTCATCTACCATCCTTGTGGTGGGGGAAAAAAAGGAGTGTCCTTATCTTTTTCTAAGAAAAATTACTGTTAAAATAATACAGTGATCATATTGACATTCCCTCTTTGTCTATCTTTATTAAAAATCAATTTGACATAATTCAGGCAAATATTTATACATATATACTTATCTTAAAACATGTATTCTATTGGGCAATGTAGAACATTCAGAGAAAACATGAATTAAAACAGACTTATTTTGTCATTGAAAATTACTAAACTCCAAAAGCTTTCTGATATTAAGGAAATCAAGGCATTTTGGTTAATCATAGAGTAAGATGACTTTTTTTTTTAAGAAAATTCACCAGAATTTAAATAGCCAAACAAATTACTAACCATTGCTAAAAATGATTATTTTTTTACTCAGAACATTTTTTATCTTTTTTTAAAGTGACTTTCAAAACATATGGTTTATTCTTTTCACTATCCTTGACAAAAAAAAACCCAAAAAAACATGTCTTTCATCCTGGAATAATGAATTAATTCAGAAAAGAGTAAAACTGAGGCAAGTATTGCTAATGAGAAGGGTGGTCAGTTGGGAACTAACCTTTTCGGTTGAAGGACATATGTCACTATAAGACAATGAGGCTGATCTCAAATGACCTTTCAACTCTAAAATTCTACATGACATTCCCTGAAATTATCTTCTGCAACTTATAAATTCAGAGAGCAATTCCAAAGGAAGAGTGCCAAAACGTTTTACAGCAATGGCAACATTGTTAAATTTCATGAAGAGCATCTGGAGGGCGCCATTTTGAAAGACAATCACATTTTGTCACACGTGATTGTGGAAAAAGATTGTCAGTCCTATTGCTTTCTAGTTACATATTTTACTTAAGCTTCAGTTGTTTTCCTTCCATCTACTGAAATATTAAAAGAGCTAAATTGTTGCCAAATCTTGTCTTTTAATTCAAACAATTTTCCTGTACTTTCACTTCTTCTCTTCGTTTCTGTAGTCCCTGTCATGATCTAGATCAAAGTCAGCAATTTGGAGATTGCGGGGGGGCAGATATTAAATATATTAGGCTTTGCAGGCCAAGAGGCAAAATCAAAAGTATAATGCAGGTATTTATACAACAAGAGAGAAAACCCCTGTTCCATTTGCCTGGGGTGGGTATTTCAGGTAATGAGGATACTCTGTGGCCAGATGCAGTCTAAAGAAGACTTTCATAGGTTGATGATGGACTAAACTAAGGGGGAAGGACCTAGCAGGCAGTGGGGCTGGTGGCTTCCATGGTCACCATCACCATCAGTCTAGTGAAATCTGGATCCTGTGCACCACCTCAACTTGGACAGATGCTCAGAGGTGAAGTCATTCACCAGACTGAGATTTGACCACTTGGTGCACACCAGTTGCCAAAGCAGAGTCCCCAAAATGTAGGTGGCAATGGGCACAGACCCTGGGCAGTGAGAAGGTGTGACTGTAGCTGCTGGGTATGAAACAAGCATGGGGAAGAATCCTCCATGCTTCCTAACTGGGCCTGTGTCTTCATGGCTCTTAGTTGTAGTTTGCTGGGGTAATGCCCACAATCAGTACAAAAACAGGCAAGCAGGCCAGTTTTGGCTCAGCCATGGTTAGTCAACTGTGGTTAAGATTATCATTAGTCTGCAATCCTTGTTTTATTAAATCCCAAGAAAGAGCCATCTCTTTGAGAAATTATCTTTCCTGAGGAAAACAGTAATAGGCATAAAAAAGATGCTACACTCATCCTCAGGAACTATTTCTTCCAATAAATTATTTTTAAGTCTATCCCAAATTCATCACTTAGCAGTTTCTCCTGTTCTTCCTCACTTTAGCAGAAAAATGTAATGTCCCAATTCCCTTCATGAATAATGGAACTTAGGTATCAATAAATTCTTAAGTGGTTCTGCATTCTTTTCCTAGGGGCTACTGCACTATGGTTTAGAACAGGGGTCAGGAAACTATATAGCCTGTGGGACAAAACCAGTCACCCCTCTCCCCATTTTTGTATGGCCCACAGCTAAGAAAGATTTTTACATTTTTAAATGGTTGGAAAAAAATCAAAAGAAAAATACTATTTTGTGACACATAAAAATTTATGAAATTCAAATTTTAGTGTCCATAAATAAAGTTTTATTGGAACACAGCCATGCTTATTCATTTACATATTATCTATGACTGCTTTGCACTAAACGGCAGTTGAGTAGTTGCGACAGAGACCATATGGCCTGCAAAGCCTAAAATATTTACTATCTGGCCCTTTACAGAAAAAAAGAATGCCAACTGCTGGTTTAGAGTAAAACTCTAAAATCAGACTGTCTGTGTTCAAATCCCTCCTCACCATTTTTAGTACTGTGTTCTCTCGGACAATTTACTTCACCTCTTTTTATATCAGTTCCTTCATTATGAGATAGGGATATGGTAGCACCTACTTCATATATTGGTGTGAACAATAAATGTACTGATCTGTGTAAATCGCTGGCACATAGTAAGCATTCAATAAATGTTAGTTATTTTTATTGTGTTTTTCTGAAATTGGATTTACTTGTAGAAATATGCATAATAATGAAACAAATATGATCTTTCCATCTATAAAAAGTAACCAGATGGCAAAAGTATTTGAATTTTCACATGGGTGTGTTGGTATTATAAACATTAATAAGAAACATTTAGTTGGAACTATAGATTCTGTACAGGGATGTGGAAGACACCATGACTTCTTCCAGAAGCTATTAGTCTACTGAGAGAACAAAGTTCAAACACATGAAACAGAAGTACTTTAAAAAGATTACTTTCTTTAACAAAAGATTTTTAAAACATACATTTTTTTCCTACTGCTTTAATAGCAACAGAATATTTAATTATCTTGACTATATTGGATATCGGAGAAGGCAATGGCACCCCACTCCAGTACTCTTGCCTGGAAAATCCCATAGACAGAGGAGCCTGGTAGACTGCAGTCCATGGGGTCGCTAAGGGTCGGACACGACTGAACGACTTCACTTTCACTTTTCACTTTCATGCATCGGAGAAGGCAATGGCAACCCACTCCAGTGTTCTTGCCTGGAGAATCCCAGGGACGGGGGAGCCTGGTGGCTGCCGTCTATGGGGTCACACAGAGTCAGACACGACTGAAGTGACTTAGCATAGCATAGCATAGCATATTGGATATATTATTGAGAGTAAAAATAAAATCAACAGACAGAAATCAGTTCCATTTCTATACACTAACATTAAACTTGGAGAAGGCGGTGGCACCCCACTCCAGTACTCTTGCCTGGAAAATCCCATGGACGGAGGAGCCTGGTAGGCTGCAGTCCATGGGGTTGCGAAGAGTTGGATACGACTGAGCGACTTCACTTTCACTTTTCACTTTCATACATTGGAGAAGGAAATGGCAACCCACTCCAGTGTTCTTGCCTGGAGAATCCCAGGGACGGGGGAGCCTGGTAGGCTGCCATCTATGGGGTCGCACAGAGTCGGACACCACTGAAGCGACTTAGCAGCAGCAGCAGCAGCAGCAGCAACATTAAACTATCTGAGGAAGAAATTAAGAAAGCAATCCCATTTACAATTGCATCAGAACAATAAAATAGTTAGAAATAAATTTAACCAAGGAGGTATGAGACAGGTACAGTGAAAATTATAGACACTAATGAAAGAGATTGAAAAAGACACAAATAAATGGAAAGATATACTGTGTTTTTAAATTGGGAGAAATAATTATGAAATGTTCATACTACCCAAAGCAATCTACAGATTCATTGCAGTTGCTATCAAACTTCTAAAGTTATTTTTTTACAGAAATAAATAGAAGAAACTATCCTAAAATTCGTATGGAACCAAAAAATATCCTGACTACCCAAATAAATCCTGAGAAAGAACAAAAGTGGAGGCATCACACTTTCTGATTTCAAAGTATATTATAAGACTATAGTAATCAAAACAATATAGTATGGTATAAAAACAGGCACATAGGCCAATGGAACAGACTAAAAGCCCAAACATAAACCCACTCATAAGCAGTCAACGGATTTTTGACAAAGGAGCCAAGAACACAAAGTGGAGAAAAGACAGTCTCTTCAATAAATTCTGTTGGGAAAACTGGATAGTCACATGCAAAAAAATGAAACTGGACCCCTATCTTAAACTACTCACAAAAATTAACTCAAGATCTGTTAAAGTCTTAACATGTAAGACCTAAAATTGTAAGACTTCTGGAAGAAAACATAGTAAAAAATATTCTTAACCCTGATCTTGGTGATAATTTCTTCAAGGAATTATTAAGAAATTATTAATAAGATAAAAACAGAGGAACAAAACCTAAAATAAACAAATGGGATTATATCAAACTAAAGGGCCTCTGCACAGCTAAGGAACAACAAAAACTGAAAAGGCAACCTACAGATTGGGATAAAATATTGGCAAACTATACGTATGAAAAGGAGTTGATATCCAAAATATATAAGAACTCATGCAACTCAATAACAAAAGAGTAAATAAACCAATTTAAAAATGGGCAAAGGATTTGAACAGACATTTTTCCAAAGAAAACATACAAATGACCAATAGGTATATGAAAAATTGCTCAATATCACTAATTATCAAGGAAATGCAAAACAAAACCACGCTATCACCTCACACCTATCAAAATGACTATCAAAAAGACAAGAGATAACAAATGTTGGTGAGAATGTGGAGAAACAGGAATCCTCGTACACTGTTGGTGGGGATGTACATTGGTGGAGCCACTATTGAAAACAGTGTGGTGGTTCCTCAAAAAATTAAAGATTTAACTATCACATGATCCAGCAATCTTACTCCTGGGTATATATTCAAAGAAACTGAAAGCAGTATATTGAAGAGATATCTGCACACCTATGTTTATTGCAGCATTCTTCACAACAGCCAAGATATGGAAACAACCTAAATGTCCCTTAACAGATGAACAGATAAGTAAAAAAGTATGTATACCACAGGAGAACATTATCCAGCCATATAAAAGAAGGAAATCCTACCATTTACAACAATACGGAAGAACCTGAAGAGTACTAAGCTAAAGTGAAATAAGTCAGACAAAGACAAACAGTATATGGTACAATTTATATGTGGAATCTTAAAAAAAAAAAAAAAAAAAGCAACTTCAATAGAAACAGAGAAAGAAAGGTGGACCCCAGGGACTGGGGAGATAAGGAAATGAGGTTGATATAAGTCAAAGGATACAAATTTTCTGTTATAGGAATAGTAAGTTCTGGAGATCTAATATACAGTGTGGTGATTATAGTTAATGATTCGGTATTGCATACTTAAAAGTTACTGAGAGTAGATCTCAAGCATTCTCACCACACACAAACAGAAAAGAGTTGATTATGTGAGGTGATGTATATATTAATTATCTTAATTCTGGTAATCATTACACAATGTATGTGTATATCAAATCATCACAGTATACACTTTAAATACATACAGTTACATTTGTCAATTATTCCTTAATGAAGTTAGAAAAAAATTAATTTTTCTACCAAAAATTAAAAATGTTTATTTTTTCCTGGTATTTTATAGCAACTCAGAATTCTGAATTATTTCAAGATTATTTATTGAGACTAATAGTGCTGAGCCACAAATCATCTGCTATTCTTTCCTTTATCAACACGTTTGCCACCTATAACCTAACGTTTATTAGTCCCACCTTTGGGGTAGAATAATGGCTAAATGATGAATTGTAAATTAGCTTTTTCTTCTTCTCACTAACATCAGGGATCATAAATAGACTTGAAATTTCCCAAAGCATTCTAAATGGACAGTACTGTTAGTACATAAATTACAACTCTTAATCAAAAAGCTCTATTTTGAACTTAAAATTGATAATCAGAGACTTTTTCAATAAGGGAAACATGACCATTCAGTAATTCAACAACTATTTATTGCATACCACAGAGTATCCAGAAAGTGAGTTAGTCATGTCCAGCTTTTTGTGACCCCATGGACTGTAGCCCACCAGGCTCCTCTGCATGGAACTCTTGAGGCAAGAATACTGGAGTGGGTAGCGATTCCCTTCTCCAAGGATCTTCGCAACCCAGAGTTGTGAACAAATCAGATAGCCAGTACTCCATGGAACCTGGCACTCTTGTGATTCAGGAATGTTATAAAATGATCCTGACTTACTACTCTCAAAGTTCCTTCCGGTTTATCCTGTCAAGAATTGCACATTAGTATTCCCTGAACCCTATTTTTATCAGTACATTTTCTTGTTCAAAAACCTAAGGAAAAATAAAAACTGAAAAGGTGACCTAAAGAATGGGATAAAGTGTTTGTAAACTACATCTGATCAGATCCACTGCAAACTCCTTAGCATGGCATTTAGGGCTTTTTGTGATCTAATCCAAGACTATCCGTTTTGAATTTTCTCTTATTACTGTACTTCCACCCTTTCACTTGTAACTCTGTTTCAGACAAATTTATCTACTTTGCTTCCTATGATTATATCTTTTGGTCCTCCATCTCTAAATCCTAAAAAAAGACTACCTTAATCAGAAATGAAAATTGGCTAGTGTTGATGTAAAACTTTTAAATGTAAAACTATGAACGAAGCACAAATGGGGTTTTATTCTTTCTCTTAGATAGCTTTTTGTCTTCTCTCTAGCATAACAAGACTGAATATTAATCAATGCCTCCTGGAACTGTTTCTGCCACACATAAACCACCTTTTATTTTTTAAACATTTCGTTTCTTTCTTTGCTCAATTTAATACTCAAGGTTGTGGTGGATTACTCAACATTAAATTTCAAACTTTCATTGTATTGCAGTGACTAAAATTGTATTTAAAGTCTTCAATATTCAAATTTTGCCAGACCAGAAGCTATATGAGGACAAGGGCTGTGACTATATGATCTTGTCAAGTGCTGTTATCTTTAGCAGAAAAGAAACCATAAATATTTTTATTAAATCAATAGATCCCATTTTCTCTCTAAAATACTCTTCCCTCAATTTTTATTTAATGAAACATTATTAATACCTAATTTGAATCAGGCAGCTACTATATCAATCTATAATAATGCAAAGATAAAAAACAAATATTTAAAAAGCTAACAGTATATTTTAATAAGGTGAATGGAATATAAACATTTCTTTTCCCATGTTTCAATAAAAGTTTATTTAAATCTTCATAATAATTCTAAGCACAGCCTTCAGTGCTATGTCCAGTTTCAAAAAATGTTTGCATTTTTCCACCCACAACACTCTAAATACTCAATGATCAGGACCAGTCTCTTCTCTTTGAATTTCTTTAGAATTTTTTAGGCAATATTTTACACATGCTAAGTCCCTAAGAGTGTATGACTCTGCAATGCTATGGACTGTAGCCTGCCAGGCTTCTCTGTCAATTATATTCTCTAGGCAAGAATACTGGAGTGGGCTGCCATGCCCTCCTCCAGAAGACCCTCCCAACCCAGGGATCGAACCCCCTTCTCCTGTGGCTCCTGCATTGCAGGTGGATTCTTTACTGCTGAGCCACTGAGGAAGCATATATGTTCAGTTCAGTTCAGTTCAGTCGCTCAGTCGTGTCCAACTCTTTGCAACTCCATGAATCGCAGCACGCCAGGCCTTCCTGTCCATCACCAACTTCCAGAGTTTACCCAAACTCATGTCCATCAAGTCGGTGATGCCATCCAGCCATCTCATCCTCTGTCGTCCCCTTCTCCTCCTGCCCCCAATCCCTCCCAGCATCAGGGTCTTTTCCAGTGAGTCAACTCTTCGCATGAGGTGGCCAAAGTATTGGAGTTTCAGCTTCAGCTTCAGTCCTTCCAACGAACACCCAGGACTGATCTCCTTTAGGATGGACTAGTTGGATCTCCTTGCAATCCAAGGGACTCTCAAGAGTCTTCTCCAACACCACAGTTCAAAAGCATCAATTCTTCAGGGCTCAGCCCTCTTCACAGTCCAGCTCTCACATCCATACATGACCACTGGAAAAACCATAGCCTTGACTAGACGGACCTTTGTTGGCAAAGTAATATCTCTGCTTTTTAATATGCTGTCTAGGTTAGGCATATATGTCAGATCAGATCAGATCAGTCACTCAGTCGTGTCCGACTCTTTGCAACCCCATGAATCGCAGCACGCCAGGCCTCCCTGTCCATCACCAACTCCCGGAGTTCACCCAGACTCACATCCATCCAGTCAGCGATGCCATCCAGCCATCTCATCCTCTGTCGTCCCCTTCTCCTCCTGCCCCCGATCCCTCCCAGCATCAGAGTCTTTTCCAATGAGTCAACTCTTCGCATGAGGTGGCCAAAGTACTGGAGTTTCAGCTTTAGCATCATTCCTTCCAAAGAAATCCCAGGGCTGATCTCCTTCAGAATGGACTGGTTGGATCTCCTTGCAATCCAAGGGACTCTCAAGAGTCTTCTCCAACACCATAGTTCAAAAGCATCAATTCTTCGGCGCTCAGCCCTCTTCACAGTCCAACTCTCACATCCATACATGACCACAGGAAAAACCATAGCCTTGACTAGATGAACCTTTGTTGGCAAAGTAATGTTTCTGCTTTTCAATATGCTATCTAGGTTGGTCATAACTTTCCTTCCAAGGAGTAAGCGTCTTTTAATTTCATGGCTGCAGTCACCATCTGCAGTGATTTTGGAGCCCAGAAAAATAAAGTCTGACACTGTTTCCACTGTTTCCCCATCTATTTCCCATGAAGTGATGGGACCGGATGCCATGATCTTCATTTTCTGAATGTTGAGCTTTAAGCCAACTTTTTCACTCTCCACTTTCACTTTCATCAAGATATGTAGTTGATGCTAAAAAAAACATTTTGTTGAACTGAACAATTTTGGCGATAAAAATAGCTAACATATACAAAGCCCTTACATCATAAACGTATAATGCCACATAGTAAACTTCACACTTAATAGTCACATATACAACTTCAGCTTATATTTGTGATTTGTTTTCCATTTTCTGCTATTTTACTTACAGAGTAAGAACTTTGCCTTAGAAACCTAGGATCCTGCGTCCAGGTCATTCTTTTCAGTAGATTTGCCAACTGCCCACAGCCCACAACATATATTCTGCATTACTGCATCCCCAAGCTGAACTTTATTGGAAGCTAATCCCAGAGAGGAGTGTTCTTGTCTCACTCTTCACCATTTTCGTTATAGCTTATCTTTTTCCTAATTCATTCACTAGGTAATGATTTATAGAACAGACCTTAACTCAGTCATATTGATCTGCCTCTTGTGGTTATTATGATGGAGTCAAATTTTACTGCATTTTCAAGATTAAGATTCTATGTAGCCCTATCAAGTTTCCAAGTAATACTTTCAATGGCTTTTGATTCAGTGTAATTTCCTTTTTATACAGCAGTGGTCTTACATGTTTAAAAGAGAAACAGAATACCTAGGGAGTGACATTTTAAGTAAATGAAGGCCCTTATTAGAAATAAAAACAATCGTGTCAGTCCAAGTTGATACATGGGTTGTACTTCTGGATGGGATTATAATTCATTTTTTAAAAAGAATGATTTTATATTAGCATGTCCTGGCATTTACAAGGAGGTGAGGTGATAGTTATGCATTTGCATATAAACAAAAAATTAACACAAAGCTAAGCTTGTTTCACTGTTACTTTATTTAATGTACTACATTAAACTTTTAATTTGGGAAAAAAAATACCTCTGCAAATCATCAGTCTCTGAATCAGGTCCCCAAGCTACTAGCCATCTCAACAAAGGCTCTTCTAATACATCAGTAAAGTGTGGGCATTATTAGAGGGAATCTTCTTCATTTTTCAATAGCTTCACTTTAAAATATATTTATATGCCTACTCTTTAGTCTCAAAGACTGGTCTCTCCTCCTTTCAAAGGTCATCCCCTCCACTTGTTCTCTTAATAGTTTTCTCTTTTGTTCAATCTCTCCTCTGTCAATTTCCTCATCTCTACCTTGTCTTCAAGCTCTCCCTATCCAAAGGATACCCCCTATTTTTGCTTATTAATTTATGTATACATCGAATTATCCAACAAATTCACTTTGATCCTGTATTGTTTCTCATGGACAAGTCATGCTTCTGAACTTCTTTTCATGGCTAGATCAAACTGCCTTTGTTTTTAAATTACCCTCTTATTCCTACGGATAATCCCCTAGCTTCTATTATACTCCTGAAATTGCATTCTTGAAGATTTCAGAGTCTTGGTGCTCTCTTTCTGATCAAATTCAAGTAAGCTTTCAGGTTTTGTAACCCTCCATCTTTCTGAAATTCCTGGGAGATTTGATTATAACCAGTGTCTTCTGCTTCTGTAATATTACCCCACCTCTCTATAATCATTGGCATCTCTTTCTATTCAAAATTCACTAGAAATAAAGTATCTTCAACTATTTGCTGCGTGTTGTCTTATTTTTCTTGCGCATGGTTTTCCACTGTCTTCCCACATCTTTTGTTATTAGGTGCATTCTGTTAATGTAAAAAGCATGTTATTAAGAAAGAAACTGATAACTGTGATTCTCATTTTTTTTTTAACTTCTAATCCTTTAAGTAAGTGCTTTGTTGTGTTTCTAAATATCTTTTTTGACCTCGAGAGAAACGGGGAATAGTAGCTTTGGTGTTTCCTGCTCACAAAGAAGATATTTTTTGAGAGAAAAGGAGATGGAGCAGGACTGACCAGAAGGAAGCTGAAGCACCTCAAAGCAAGCCTTGTAGGTGGCTAGACTCAGTCCCTGCTTCCAGATGGCACCCCCTCGTAGGCCCATGATGAGCAGATAGGATGAAGGCTGAGAGGGCATCTCTGAGTGCATTTGTGTTGTGGGTATCAGGGCTCAAGAACAGCATCATATAATGCATACTTGTGAGTGTGCTAGGTCACTTTGGTCGTGTCCAACTCTTGCAATCCTATGGACCTGTAGCCCGCCAGGCTACACTGTCATGGGATTCTCCAGTAAGAATACTGGAGTGGATTGCCATGCCCACCTCCAGGGGGTGTTCCCAACCCAGGGACTGAACCTGCATCTCTTACATCTTCTGCATTGTCAGGCGGTTCTTTACCACCAGTGCCACCTGTGAAGCCTGCATCACACAGCAGAAAAAGAAAAGAAGTAGTACTGACCCTCTCAAATTAAGAGCCTAGTTTCTCCCCAGTTTTGCAGGGGAAATATGCTCATGATTCTTTTACAATGACATTAAAGGGGGGCTTGGGAAGCCTCAGTAGTAACTGAGGTTGAGTTTTCTGCCCACCAGACAGATGAGAAATCGGAGAGGATTAAATTTCATTTAGAGATATAGTTATGTTGACTCTCAGGGCAACATTAATTCTCTGAATTTATATTACCTGCTTTGACCTCTCTCCTGAATTTCAGTTCTGATTGCAGAATCTACATTTTCTCTCTCATGCTACATTATGACTTCTAAATCAATTTATCTTACAGTGGGGTTAGATTTTAGGTTATAAATAACACTGCAAAGAACATGCCTAGGACCATGTCTTTCTTCTAGATTATTTCCATAAGATAAATTCCCAGAAGTGGGCTCACTAGGTCAGGGTCAGAGTCAGATGGAAGGCAAGAGTTCAATAAGAGACTTGCTGCAGTAAGACGAATTGTTTATTGTACATGGAAAACTAAAATGAATAAAAAAGAAGCCTTGGGAAGAGAAATCTATGTTGCTCTCTTTTCTGTTTTTACCCTTATACTCTCTCATAGGCCAGTGTCTTAGTTCTCACCTTTATCACTCTACCTCAGTGCTTCCTCACCTATTGGCATTCTTCTGTGGTGAGGGGCGGGGGAGGGATCTTTCCTGTGCCTGGCAGGATATTTAACAGCATCCCCAGACTCTACCTACCAGATACCAGTAGCAAACAAACTCCTTCCAAACGGTAACAATCTAAGATGTTTCCAGATAGTGTCAAATGTCCCTTAGGGGTAAACCACTATACTACATTTCTTTAAGTCAACCATTTTAACATGAAAGATACTTTGGCACAGCTATTTATTTAGGTTTTTTTTTACTTTGATGTATGGAACTTCAATGCATCCTGAAAAACACAGTTATAAAACTTGTTTTTAATAAATGAAAAAAACTGAAGTACTGTTGATATCAGATCACTATATCTTGAAAACTTATTAGAACCCTTGTTGTTGTTTAGTCGCTAAGTCGTATCCAAGTCTTTGCGACCCCATGGACGGTAGCCTGCCAGGCTCCTCTGTCCATGGGATTTCCCAGGCAAGAATACTGGAGTGGGTTGCCATTTCCTTCTCCAAAGGTGTACTTTAAAGGACTTGAAATGTTCCTTTAACATGATAGTTCACAAGAGTGACCCATGGAGTAGTGTGAGAAAAGGCACAGTCAAGGATCTCTTAGGGGATCATAGATAAATTCTAGAAAATTTCTCCACCATTCTGGGAAGCTGATATATTAGGAAGCAGTACATTGACTTTAGGACTTCTCTGATGGCTCAGACAGTAAAGAATCCACCTGCAATGTGGGAGACCTGGGTTCGATCCCTGGGTTGGGAAGATCCCCTGGAGAAGGGAATGGCAACCCACTCCAGTATTCTTTCCTGGAGAATCCAATGGACAGAGGAGCCTGGCAGGCTACAGTCCATAGCATCGCTAAGAGTCAGACACAACCGAGTACTATTGACTTTACAGATTCAAGTGTTAGTCGCTCAGTCATGCCTGACTCTTTGCAGCCCCATGGATTGCAGCCCACAGGGTTCATCTGCCTATGGGATTTTCCAGGCAAGGATACTGGAGTGGGTTGTCATTTCCTTCTCCAGGGGATCTTCCCGATCCAGGGATTGAAGCTGGGTTTCCTGCACTGCCGGCAGATTCTTGACCGACTGAGCTACGAGGAAAGCACTACAGATTCAAATACCATACAAACTTAAAGAGTTCAAAGTATTAAGATTCTCTAAACCTGGAATAAAATATAGAACAGGAATTATGTGTAACCATACATGTAAATTCTGACTCCATGATGGCCAGTTTCTGTGCTTCATTTTTGCTAAGAATAAAACTCTTAAGTTATCTGGGTAAAATGGAAAAAAAGCTCCAACGGATTGGGCATTAGGGATCTAGAACTCTCTTCCGGTACTGACAGATTTTTCTCAACACCGCAATGCTTGAACACTGGTTTCACTACCTCTGTTTTCTCCCTCCAATGGGCTGAGCAAAAAATCATCATCATTATCACTAAAGGAAGGGAAGCACTGAGAAAGAAGCCAACCCACAAATATAACAGCTTAAATGCTAACCAGCTTTGTGGTTGTTTGTGATGAATAACTATTTTCAGATTGCATTTCAGCCATTTATATTAAAATGCTATATCAGTGCAAAATAACAGAGATGCTGTAGGCTGCCACCCAGCTGCTCATTTCCCTGTCAGAAGCTGTTTCTTTTCAGATATAATCTGGTAAGAGGCAACTTGCCACCTTATACTGGTAGATGTCAAAAGGAAAGACACTTCACACACACACACCCGCAAAGCATTATTGCTGGGAAAAACAGTTCAAGTTGATAAAAAGGCAGGTGTAAAGTTATTGTATTAAACTTCAGAAGATTAAAAAATTTAAAGGTTTTTAAAATTAATTTTAAAGTTTTGAAAATGAACTTTATTGAATTTTAGCAACAAAATTAATTTAATTCCAAGGAAGTGTAATACTATCAATAAATTTTGAATAAGAGGTTCTCTTGTACAAGGATCTGATTTGGCTCATTTTTTAATCTCTAATATCTATAATACAACCATGAATAGGAGACATGTTTAATGTACATTTACTAGGTCAAATGCCATCTAGTCAAACAGATGATTGACAAGATTTTTTTTCATTCTTGTAGCTTTCTCTACCTGCTGGGCAGTTTGGTTACCCTTTTCCCCTCTTAGTTTCCCAGGTGGCACAGTGGTAAAGAATCTACCTGCCAATGCAGGAGGCATGGGAAACTTGGGTTCAATCCCTGGACCAGAAATATCCCTTGGAGGAGGAAATGGCAACCCACTCCAGTATTCTTGCCCGGAAAATTCCATGGACAGAGAGGGGCCTGGTGGGCTACAGTCCATGGGATGCCAAAGAATCAGACATGACTGAGCATACACACACACACACACACACACGTACACATACACACTCCCCTCTTAACTTCAATGCAAACTCATAACTTTATCCCAAGATAATTCCTTCTTCAGATACCTGTATTTAATGGAAAATTAGTTTACCCAATTAACCAAGAATAAAACCTCAGTTGAATTTTATTTTTCCCAATCACTTTGTCTTATTTCTCCTCTAAAATCACTCTCAGGTCTAACTACCATGGTTCCATCCTAACTGTAGTGTGTACAATGGATGTTCATGGACCTAGACCCTAGTTATGAGTAGTGGGACTCTGAGCAAGTCTGTTGGTTTCTATAGTTAGTTTCTTTTCCAGACTGTAAAGGGGTTACACCTGATCCATGTTTTACAAACAGCAAGTCACAACTTACTAGAAAATCTTAAAATAAATACAATATATTTCCATCAGCCTCTCTAAAATTTAAAAAGAGCAGAGCAAAAAAATGTCAAATGTCATCATAAATACTAAGGATAAACACTGTTCTATTAAACATTTTTGTTTTGTAATTATGTGTGTATGTAAAACATTTCCTATCTATGGCTCACAGTAAAAACAAACAAACAAAACAAAAAAAACTTGAAAGCCAATGCACTAGATGGTTTGAAGGTCCTTCCACTGATAAATTATAAGATTTTATTCTGGGCCTTTACCATTTCATGCTGACAAAGGTCCATCTAGTCAAAGCTATGGTTTTTCCAGTAGTCATGTATGGATGTGAGGGTTGGACTACAAAGAAAGCTGAGCACCAAAGAATTTATGCTTTTGAAGATGTTGGAGAAGACTCTTGAGAGTCCATTGGACTGCGGAGATCCAACCAGTCCATCCTAAAGGAAATCAGTCCTGAATATTCATTATAAGGACTGATGCTGAAGCTGAAACTCCAATACTTTGGCCACCCGATACAAAGAACTGACTCACTGGAAAAGACCCTGATGCTGGGAAAGATTTAAGGCAGGAGGAGAAGGGGACGACAGAGGATGAGATGGTTGTATGGCATCACCAACTTGATGGACATGAATTTGAACAAACTCCAGGGGTTGGTGATGGACAAGTAAGCCTGACATGCTGCAGTCCATGGGTTTGCAAAGAGTTGGACATGACTGAGCGACTTAACTGAACTGAACCACTTCATGAACAGATTATTTCAATAGCCTTCTACCTATTGCCTTGCCTAGAGTCTCTTCCCCTTCCAATCCATCATGTACACTACTTCTAGACTGCTCTTATATAGCTGTTTCCAAGTGTGATTCCTTGGATCAGAATCCTTAGATCATTTCCTTTTGGAAGAAATTTCTGTACTTAGGATCAAAAGTTCTTCCCCATCCACATCCTCCCTATCCTTATAATCTAATCCTACACTGTTCTATATAATCTCTGGGTTTCATCAAATCTATCTACTTATCATCTCCTGAATATCCTTTCCAAATTGCCAGCCATAAGACTGGCCCCACCCATCTTCCCAGCTAGGAATACTTTTCCCCCTTACAGGTATCCTAAGCTTATTTTTCCAGATAAGCTCATTTTGCAAGTTGAAGAAAAGGCCTGGTAACATTTTGATCAGGATTATTTTGATGAGGACAAAATTAATTTAGGACAGAAAGCTGTGCCATATTAAATCTTTTTAACCTACAAACAATACATGTCTCTCCAGGTTTTCAAGCCTTCTTTTATGTCTCCTTGGTAGTTTTTTAAATTTTTCTTCAAATATATTCCAGGAAATCACATTGTATCTGGTAAGCACTTAATAAGTATTTGTTAAGGACAAATTTATTAACTTTAAATGATGAATTCATACCTATTTTGGTTGATATGCTGTTCATTTTAATTCATTCAACCTAATACTAAAATTTAAAGTTAAAAAAAAAACTTTAAAATGAAAATGATTGGTTAAAACCACTGATAAATATATTTAAAAAAGGAAAGTGCCTTGGATGTAAATTCTGAGAACTGGGATTCACTTTTACTACTCTCAGCTAGTGCTTAAAAAAAATAGTCAGAAAAATTTGGTAAAAACAGGCAGTAAAAAATCCACAAAAACCTAGACTTTCCTGGTACTACCACTGACTTGCTCTTCCTCAGAAGGTTGATTATTTGTCATTCTGTATTCCTTTTCTTTCTATACATTTTAGATAGTCATAAGATCTGTCTCCTTTTCAATGCCCCTGAGTACTCAATGTTAAACTGAAACTAATAAATGTCTTTGATATTAGGAGTAGGTTTTATACTCTTAGAGACAGATTAGATGACTATGGGGAAGACCACAGTGATGAAGATTTGCAGAGAAGATCTTAGAATGGATCCGCAATAAGTAGCATAACTCTTCCCCACCTGGGTCAGGAGAAGTTTGAAAATGAAGTAAAGAGTAAATATGGGAGCCAAGATATTACACTTGTTATGGATAGAGGCTAATTGAATGATTTTTTGGAGCTGTGATTAAATTTGAATGAGACTAAGAGCATTTTTATTTTTCCAGCTTTCCCTAGAACTATGATTCACCTTCTTTTATTATTAAAAAAAAAATAGAAGAAAAGACTATGGCATTATCACAGGGGTCCACATACAAGCAAGATCATCTCAGAGGACTTTTCAACTTTTGAATCTTGTGGTTGTAAAATCCATTATCATCCGATTGCATAAAAATAACACATAAATGTTATAGACCATAAAGCTTGAAGTGTGGTTGTAAATTATATAAGCATATCTGTACTATACATATTCATGTTGGGATGCATTCAAATGATGAAAAATATTCTTTGCTCCATTGCTGCACTGAGTTTCTTTTCTAAAATATGTTCTGGAGTCATCGGCAGTGTCTCCTCTTTTGCAAATGACTAATGTGAGAAGGTAACTTTGGAAATTGCATTGCAATGTAATCATCCATATTGTGTATTGTAGATAAAATTGATTAGAATAATATTGAAAATCCCCCAAGGGACTCTACAATTATAAGTCAAGTCCCAACTGGAAAAGGTTTTTTGAAAAGTTGGCAGATGTCTTAATGAAAATGAAGCATTGCAGTAATATATTAGGGCAATTTGTTCATTATTGACAAGCAAATCACTAAACTATATAAATTACTGGATTAGACAGGCAGAATTACTTTTCTTTCAGTGAATGGTTAATCAAATATTACTTTTAAATGCTCATTTGTTTAAGTTTTTGATATGCATATTTGTAGACAAATGATTGCCCTTTACTTAGAGCTCCAAGTTGGCTTTAGATGCTGAAAATCCAAATATTTGAATTTACGTCTATTAGGAACCAAATGCAATCACAAGATTGAAGTCTACCTTTCATAATCCACAGTAAAATACATAAAAACACCCAAATTTTGTATTTCTTCTTAACAAATCCATTTACTTGGCATTTCTGTTTCCTTTTTTTCCCCCTGTTTTTAAGCAGATTTTCATGAAAGAACAACACTGAAATAAATCCTTGAGGAACAGATAGAGTCGGTTAACAAGTGAAGTAATTATATGTCATTATTCCACATGCTGGGGGCTTGTAAATGATTTAAAAGTTTGTTTGTTTTCACATTTGTTTCCAAGGACTTGACCAAGCACAGAAGCTCTATATATTTATATCAGCAACTAGGGTGAATTTATTCTAATAGATATTTATTCTAAGAACAGGGATCTTTCTGTTTCATACTGCACATGAATATTAAATAAACTACCTGCTGGCAACTACACAATATTTTAGTCTATAATTTTAAAAGTACACTGTATTTTAATACCTATTTTTAAACATATCAATTTTTATGGAGCTGTACATGAGTTGTTGATGGATAAATCACCCAAGCATGGTTAAAGACAGCCTAATCTCCAGCTGGTACCAGATCCATTTAATTGTATCATCTGACCTCACCTCACCTAAGCCTGCATTAAACTCATAATACAGTTCAAGTGTAAAAATGATATACTGTTTGTTCGCCCTGTTTATCGAGGGGCAAACATACAGTTAAATTCATATGTTCAAAATTAGTGTAGTCATTTGAAAAGGTTGAGTTAGATCAAACTGCCTCTCAGCGTTTTCTCTTTTTTTTTATTTAAATGACTAGGCCTCCATCACCAGATGTGAGCAGCTGTTAAGAAAGTTGTAGCAGCTTTTCTTGGACACCCAGAAGATTGCTCCCCTCCATCAAACACAGAGAGCTTTCAAGCATCATTTAATAATGGAACAGTGCATTTTTTTTAATGTGTTAGCAAGCAATAGGACAGAAACTTAGGGGCGTTCTAAATCCTTCACAAATTTAATATTTTGAAATGGTCTAAACACCAGCTCTTGAGTTTACCTCTATTTTCATTAGGGTGAAATGCTGTCTTTAGATTCTATGGTAGCTTTATTTTCACAAATTACAGTCCCCAGGTTTTCTCTGTTTCAAGTGTCAAGATGTTTTCTGTGGTGGCGGTGGTGGTGGTTGTTTTTATTTATCCTTCACCAGCCAGACCTATGGGCTTCCCTGGTGGTTCAATCCATAAAGAATCTGCCTGCAATGCAGAAGACGTGGCTTCAATCCCTGGGTCGGGAAGATCCCCTGGAGAAGGAAATGGCAATCCACTCCAGTATTCTTGCCTGGAAAATTCCCATGGACAGACGAGTCTGGTGGGCTACAATCCATGGCGTTGCAATAGTTGGACACAACTTAGACACTAAACCACAATGCAATTAGCCAGACCTATACTGATCTTAGGACTTCCCTGGTGGCTCAGACAGTAAAGAATCTGCCTGCAATGTAGGATACCAGGGTTTGATGCCTGGGTTGGGAAGATCCCCTGCAGAAGGGAATGGCAACCCACTCCAGTATTCTTGTCTGAAGAATTCCACGGATAGAGAAGCCTGGCAGGCTATGGTCCATGGAGTTACAGACAGGTACACGACTGAGAGAATTTCATTTTCACATTGATCTTAACAATGTTTGGAAAAGGTAAATTGAAAATGGTACGGCTTTTGAATTTCTGTTCAAAGGAACAATTATCTAATACTCATCACAAATAATATTTATTGAGAGCCTGCAGTGAATGAGATAGATATTATGTTGAGTCCCTGCAACATGTAACCCACTGGAATGTCTCTCTCTCTCTCTCTCTCTCTCTCTCTCTCTCTCTCTCTCTCTCTCTTTCTCTCTCTCTCAAGTGAAGTTCTCATCTTTTTTTACTCACCACTGAATCTCCCTGCCTGAGAGAGTGCCTGGGAGGAGACAGATGCTCAGTGACTAAGTACAGAATCAATGAATAAATGAGTCAATGAATGCATTATCTCATTGAATTTCTACAACTAGCCTATGCAGTAGGAAATATATTTATTCCCATTTTACAAATGAGCAAACTAAAGTTTAGAGAAATTGAGTAAGTTGACCAAGATCACATCTATTTAGTGGCAGAGCCAGAATTTGAAGATCTGTCTGATTCTGGAGTCCATGCTTTCAACCATGATGACAATAGCTCAATCATAGTGGTTTTCAAACTTTGTTGTGATTCCGAACCTCCTTCAAGCTTGTTAAAATCCTTGTTATTAACTCTCCTGCCCCACAGAGTTTCTGATTCAGTAAGTCTGAAATGGAATTTCAGAATTTGCTTTCCTAACAGGCTTCCCTGGTGGCTCAGACGGTAAAGCATCTGTCTGCAATGCAAGAGACCCGGGTTCAATCCCTGGGTTGGGAAGATCCCCTGGAGAAGGAAACGGCAGCCCACTCCAGTATTCTTGCCTGGAAAATCCCATGGATGGCGGAGCCTGATAGGCTACTGTCCATGGGGTCGCAAAGAGTTGGACACGACTGAGCGAAGGGAAGAAGAAGAACAGGTTCCCAGGTGCCACTGAAACTGCTGATCCTGGCACCACAATTTGAGAAACATAGACCCTGAGATTCAAGTAAAATAAATAAAAGTATGTTCAGATCTACTTTTGTATGTGATAGCCATAATCATTTATTTTTAACAAAATGAGCTCTTTCTCTATGATATATGATACTGGTCCTTTCCCACATCCATATGCACTCCCCCTAGTTCACTGCACATGCAGCTGGTTCTAAACAATAAATATATTGAACATTTTGATTAATCTGATGGATATGAGTCTCTTCTCTGAACTAATTTTTATCCTTTTCCAGGGAATTTTTGCAAAACTTAATTTAGATAGTATCAAATTGACTCCAGTATGATAAAAACATACCCAACATCTAGAGCAAGGTCAAAGTATCACAATTACTCTATTACTCTGCCCAAGAAACAAAGAAACAAACCAAACACAATACTATATTTAACTCTCCTAGGAAACATTTGCTGAATTTAATGTCATGGAAATATCTGGGAGATTATTTGTTAGATGTAGAAACGTTGAATTAGGATTTTGATCTTTACTGTCTAGTGTAGCCAAGTCCCTGGGAGGACCTAAATAATCTATTTCTTAGCATGCATTTTTCTTAAATCCTTCAGGTAAAGTCAGATTTTAAAATCATAAAACCTATGATTAGTCATAGATTTATTCCCTTATGTCAATTCTCCCTAGCACACCCTATAGCCCTCATCTCTTTTTCCTGAATTACTGGAAGCATATCCTTAATGGTTCTGCCGCCTCAGAACTGGCCAGTCTCTCCACTCAGTCCTGCCAGTTATTTTCCAGGATACAGGCCTAATGACACATCCCCATAACCAACAGCTCATCATAACATTTTTCAGGTCAAATTTATACTTATAAACTTTCGCTAAAAGATCCTTTAGGATGTTTCTTTCTACAGCTCTCATCTCCCAACACTCCTTTCTGACACGTATCCCTCCAACCAGCCTTACTGAAATTCTTGCAGATCCTCCAATGCATCATCTGTTTGGACATCCATCTCTTTTCTTCTACTTGAAAACTCCCTCCACAGCTCACATACCCACACACATACAGGCCCATACACACCTTTTGTCTACTCAATTTCTATTCATTCTTGAAAACACACAATCCAACTGCCACTTCTATGACCATCACTAATTGCTTCTCCAATTTAAAAGTCTTGGCATTTGCTTCAACAACATCCTTGATGGAAAAAAAAATTGTATTGAAGATACTTAGTATGCAGTTGATAAGAGGAATCTGGTCTAATTATGGTTGGTGATTATTTTTTATACTGTATGTGCCAAAGCTTTACTACTGTGGAAAGACAACTGTTTAATAAAAGATTTACATTCTATAAAAAAAAAAAAACACCCTTGAATACATCTTCCATAGGACCTAACACTCCACACTCACAAAGCAATTTACTCTATTTCCTCTTCCAGGCTATACATTTTAAAGAGATAAGTACCAGATCTTATATAACTGCAGATTTCTAGTGCTGGTAGAGAGTGTTGGGCTCCTTGTAGAGTTTCAAAAAATTGTTTAGTGAATGAATAAATAAAAGATAAGGAGGAAAGAAAGAAAGAAGGGAAGGAGAAAGAGAAGCAAGAAAGAAGGAGAAAGAAAGAAAGAAAGAGAGACAAACACTAAGAGAAAGAAACAAAAATTGTGATTAAAAATCTCCAGTTAGTTTCTTCAGTTAGATTGAATATTTACTCTTTGGCCAAACCATATGTCACCGAAGAAAATGCCCTGGACATGGAATACCTCCTTAAGCAATTCTGAATAACCCTCCTCTGGTCAGTCATCTGTACAATGACAGGTTTCTTAAGGTACTTTCCAGTATAAATTTCTGCTATTATTAACTAGCTCAGATGGAAAAAGGGAATGAAATGAATGATCCCTTAAAACTATAGGAGTTAATATTTTCCCTTTGCTAACCTGAACATTTAAAGTATTGAAAAAGATCTCAATCTGACTGAATAGTCACCTCCTATTCTTTGTATTTCATCAGAGTTTTATATAGTAATCTATGCTCTAAACTATTATGAGTTTAAGTAATTGAAATAGTATGAACTAATTTTGAAGATTAAAAGAAATATCATATCTGAAATTAGCGACTGGAAAGGTGTTGAGTCTTCAATTTTTAAGGCTGAATTAGTCTAATGGTTTTCAACTTTTAACCAATGACCCATTTTTTTAAAATGCAGGGCTTCCCTGGTGGCTTAGTGGTAAAGAATCCACCTGCTAATGCAAGAGACATGAGTTCCATGCCTGGTCCAGGAAGTTCCACGCCTGCTCCACATGCTATGGAGCAGCTAAGGCCGTGTGCCACAACTGTGTAGCCTGTGCTCTAGAGCCCGGGAACCACAACTCATGAGCGCTCATGCCACAACTACTGAAGCCCTTGGGCCACAGAGTCTGTGCTCTGCAACAAAAGAAGCCACTGCAAATGAGAAGCCCCAGCATGGCCACTAGAGAGTAGCCCCTGCTCGCCACAACTAGAGAAAAGCCCGAGCTCAGCAATGAAGACACAGTGCCAACAAAAATAAATAAATAAGATAATTTTTTTAAATGCGTGTAGCCAACATGGAAACTTGTAAATATTTCATCTGTGAGAGCTACTGCAGTGGTAATGTGTTGACTGGTTGAAGTGGTGGTCAGGGAAGGGTAGCCTGGACTCCTGATATTGGCAGATATTGGCACCCTCTCAACGCCATCTCTGGGACACTACACAGGTGCTCTGCTTTTCACACCAGTGTCTGTGCCATGACATCCATACATATCCCTAGGGCTAATCTGGGTTTACTGTGACAGTACAGGAGTTTTTAAAACCACATAAAAGAACTCTGCTCACTTATTCTTCTTCCCATTCTCTAACCAAGTATCACTCCATGAAAGAGTGAACAGCTTGACACTTGGCACTTAGCACTTTACAGAAGTGATTTATGGCTCTTGGGTCTTATGGATTTTGTCCCTCTGCAGCAGGTTTTCATTTTCAAGAAGTTGTATAAGTGATTAACTAATCATCGCAAATGCCTGCATTATATCTCAGAGATGATTCCAGGTCCTATCATATCTGTGGCCAGGAGCAAGGCCTTACCATGGGATTCCTGGAAAACCAGAAGCAGGCCTGTAAGTGAAGTAAGCATATCTGTGTTCAAAGGTTGCCTTTTCTCTATTGCTTTTGAACAAAGAGTTCATAGGAACTGACAGGTGGTGAATAATTCTATGGCCAGTAGGAAGAAGGAAAAATCTTACGTCTATTTTTTAAGTGTTTATCTTTCCAAAAACCTGTTTAAATTTTATCTTTCTTTAGAACAACATCTTATGAGGCCAGCTTCACAGTATTTTCAGATCTGTGACTTTCCCTTATCATTGATTTGTTTTGTTGCTTAGTCATTAAATCGTGTCTGGCTCTTTTGCGACCCCATGGACTGTAGCCCACCAGGCTCCTCTGTCCATGGAATTTTCCAGACAAGAATACTGGAGTGGGTTGCCATTTCCTTCTCCAGGGGATCTTCCAGACTCAGGGATACAGCCCATGTGTCCTATGTTGGCAGGTGGATTCTTTACCACAGAACCACCTGGGAAGCCCCACCATTGATTAGGTAAATCTAACAACAATATAAGAGAAATAATACCTACTGTAAAGAGAAACTATATCTACTCTATGTGTTCATAATATCAGAAAACGATGAAGATATTACCACAAATATTCAGGGTTAATTGTAGAGAAACTGGGTGAATGCCCAAGATTCTATGGATAACTTTCATATGTCAAGAGTCAGCAATGATTTCTGGGAGTTCTTAAAAGTGTTTGGAAAGACAGAAATGACCACATCTAACCCATTTTATGGAAACTGCCAGTCCTTGTGAATATGTTTTAATAAAGAAAACAGATAGCATCTACGTATGCATGATATGCGGCTTCCCCAGTGGTTCATTGGGTAAACAATCTGTCTGCCATGCAAAAGATGCAGGAGACTCAAGTTCGATCCCTTGGTCAGGAAGATCCCCTAGAGGAGCAAAGGGCAACCCACTCCAGTATTCTTGTATGGAAAATCCCATGGACAGAGGAGCCTAGAGGACACAGAGGAGCCTGGTGGAATACAATCTGCTGCTACTGCTGCTAAGTTGCTTTAGTCATGTCCGACTCTGTGCGACCCCACAGACGGCAGCCCACCAGGCTTCTCTGTCCCTGGGATTCTCCAGGCAAGAACACTGGAGTGGGTTGCCATTTTCTTCTCCAATGCATGCAAGTGAAAAGTGAAAGTGAAGTCGCTCAGTCGTGTCCAACTCTTACCGAGCCCATGGACTATAGCCTACCAGGCTCCTCCATCCATGCGGTTTTCCAGGCAAGAGTACTGGAGTGGGGTGCCATTGCCTTCTACAAGGCTGCAAAGAGTCAGACACGACAGCATGAGCACAGTACATGATATGGCATGCCCTGAATGTTTTCACATCTTTAATGAATTTAATTAAAAAAAAAAACCCTATGAGTTGAGTACTACTACTAATCAAATTTTAAGAATGAGGAATCTGAATCACTGTGAGTGTATGTTACTTTCTCAGTATTGCAGAGTAATAAAGTATAAACCAAGACACTAAGAGGTCTATGCCAACCCTCTGTAACACTATGTTACTTTGTCTGTTTCTGTTGCTGACATTGAATAGGAATCTCCACAGAAGGATAACAGGATGATAAACTCTAAGAAACTTCATACACCAAAATAACACCACTTTTGTCTGAGTGATCTTACATGACAGTAATTGTGGGGCCCTAATTATTCGGCAATCAATGGACCAAACCATTGAAATGTACTTTTAGAGCAGTCTTTCTAGTCTTCCCTTCCTCCTTTGAACTTTTTTGCTGATTTAGTCTTGAGATATAGTGACTGACAATTGGCTTATCCTTCCTTGTGTAATTTCTAAGAAGGTAGGGATAGTATCTTACTATGGTTCTCATCTCTGCTTTATCTGGACCATATCTTTCTAATAGTAGAGGAAAAAAACAATCCTGTCTCATTATCCTCCACTAAATTTTCCAGTGGAATTAAGGTGTCAACTACAAATTGGCACTCACCGAGGACATTTGCCAGAGACTAAACAACAACAACAAGGGCATTTGCCATCTGCCTCTGCAGAGATTGAACCCTGTGCTGCTGCAGCTGTTGACCTTCAACACCCTCTAAGGGTAATTTGGGTGGAGAGTGAGGCACTCTGTGCTCCGGAGAAACTGGTGGAACAGGTCTTTAGATAGTCAGCTACTTTCAGGAACTGATTTCATGATCCCAATCATTGCAACTGTTCATATCTAGAAAAGCACTAAATCCCTTCATGGTGACATCGGCTCCTCATGGCTAGCAGAAACCCTTTTGTAAAAGAAGTGCTTGATTGCATTGAACTCCCCCTTCACCAAAATATCATATATTGACCTCCCCCAACTCCCTCTTTTGAGCAGTCTCTCAGACCTATCTGAGGTGCTGTCTCCCAAGCTGTAGTCCCCATTTTGCGCTACATACAACTTCACTCACAACTCCATGTTGTGCATCTTTTTTTAGTCAGCAAAGGAGTACTTCTTTCCCTGGGCTGGTAAATGTTTAACCACCTGCTCTTTGGAGGAATTAAAAAAAAAAAAACTTGCTTGGTAGCATTTGTCAATTCCCGTAGTATGAATACTATTCCCATCACCAAATTCAAGTGACTAACCAACATGATGTCACTGGATACAGTGTTGGAAGAGATGCTAACAATGGGTTTTCCACCAGCTGCCAACCAGTACGAAGACTGCGTTAGCCATTCAGTGAAATTTAAGTCCCACTGAAGAGAGTAGAGAAAAGATAAACAAGGAAAAATATGAGTAAATACTGACTTTGGGGTTTCTATTTAACATCCTCTGGTCCCATGAAACTTCACAAGTAGCTTGGCTATCTATTTCTTCTGTCGCCCTTTCAAAATATCTGTGATGACAGATCAAAGTGTTAATCTCCCTCTATTTTCTTTTTATTTTTTTTTATTTTTTTAATTTTATTTTATTTTTAAGCTTTACATAATTGTATTAGTTTTGCCAAATATCAGAATGAATCCGCCACAGGTATACATGTGTTCCCCACCCTGATTTTCACTTGACCAGTTTCACTAGCCAACTGTAAACTTTCTGAGGGCAGAGATTATCTTATTGCTATTTTATCCCCTGACTCTGCCCTAAAGAAAATTAAAAAAAAAAAAAAAAAGTTAAATGAAAGAAAAAATCCTTGAAAAATCTTGTTCCAGCCCAAGAGATTGTATCTATTTCTTTATTAGCAACTAGAGGTCATGCAGTGACACCCCAATCCTGTACTCTTGCCTGGAAAATCCCATGGGTGGAGGAGCCTGGTAGGCTGCAGTCCATGGGGTCGCTAAGAGTCAGACACGACTGAGCGACTTCACTTTCACTTTTCACTTTCATGCATTGGAGAAGGAAATGGCAACCCACTCCAGTGTTCTTGCCTGGAGAATCCCAGGGATGGGGGAGCCTTGTGGGCTGCCATCTATGGGGTTGCACAGAGTTGGACACGACTGAAGCGACTTAGCAGCAGCAGCAGCAGCAGAGGTCATGAGTATACACCTGGATTTTGCCCTTAATGCAGAATTTGCCTGCTTTGTTGATTTATGGTTAATCCATAGCATTACCCTTTAACATAGTTATTTGTAGTTGGCGGTTATGTTCTGCAGACTTGTGAATAAGAAGCAATTAATTTTCCATACTTAACACTAATGAAATTTCATTTGAAATGAAAAGTAACTACAGAATTAGCATTTGCATCTACTTAGCAGGTTGTCTTCATTATATAACAAACAGAAACAAAGTACTTGAAGTCCATCTTAGGCAAAGGCTTGAAAACGGAGTATAAAGAGCTAGATAAAGACTGACAGGCAGTTAGGCAAATACAAAGAGAAGACTAACTCAAATTATTATAAATGTATTTAAATAGCTAGATTACCAGTTTATTGCAGGTATACTGGATAGTAGGAAAAACAATAATTTATTGAACATACTCATATAAGCAATAAGACAAGAAGAAAGAGGTTATAGAGGAGGATATATATATAAGCCATGAATAAATGAATTAGGCAGCAGAGATGGTGAAAGTTTTAGTAGGTTTGGACTAGGTTTTTTTAAAAAAAGAAAAGAAAAAAATACTCAGTTTCTGTAGTCTTAAAATATCTGCCAGTGGAGAACAGTAGGGGAGAATGGCCTAGAATGGGATAGCTTTTCCTCATCTTTTTACGGCTAGTCATTTTTTTCAGAGACTAAAGGCAAGTCTTTGTCACACTACTATTTACTGAAAAGAATGAAAAATGAGAAGGTGGTAATAGGGAAGAAGAGAAAGAGAGAAAGAAACAGTACAAGCAAGCCAAATAAACATGTGCTTGAGGAAGATGTGCAAAACCTAAACTTCCTGGTGATATTTTGTACATTTAGTGGAAAAAAACAATTCCTCATGTTCATTCTTAAAAAATAATTAACCCATTTCTTCCTTTACATGTATAATTAGATAAATGTCATGATTATTGTTTTATATTATATATATATATTTATTTTATTTATTATTTTATATAATATATGGGCTTCCCTGGTGGCTCAGTGGTAAGGAATCCACTTGCCAATGCAGTAGATGTAGGTTCAGTCCATGGGTCAGGAAGATCCCCTGCAGGAGGAAATGGCAACCCACTCCAGTATTCTTGCCTGGGAAATCCCATAGACAGAGGAGCCTGGCAGGCTACAGTCCATGGGGTTGCAAAAGAATTGAACATGACTTAGTGACTAAACAACAGCAAACAACAACATAATATATATTTCCGTAAAATATTATTTTTAAAAATATACTGACTTTTAACTACAGATTTAAAAAACCCAACATACTATCACCATTTTCTCAATGAACAACCTTGATGCTGGCTAAGCAGACTTGGTTTCTGCAGGACAGTCAGGCAGAAATGCTGGTAAATAAATGTTTGCTTTTTACTGAAAAGTAATATGGGATGGAGCCTCTGATGTAACTACAGACAGATTTTAGAACTTTAGAAAAAGATGATTTCTGCACTTATGAATATTTTGGACAAGAAAGGATTTTTTGAAAATGAAATCATCAGCTTCAGTGCAATGTTCTCTAATAGTTCCCTTTAAAAGAGAGCAGGTGGCAGTGTCCAATGACAAACACTGAGATGCAGTGAGCACTCCTGAAATCAAATTCAGAAGAAAATACACATTTTCTTCTTGTATTAGTATGGCTGTGTTTGTGGCGCTGTGTACTTCTGTGTATCTTGCTAATTATATCATCTGTCCTATTCAATAAACGCAGAGAAATGGATGGTGCTTATGCATGTCTTTACTTTTAGCATTTACTTCTGGACAATATTGGCTCTGCTAATGAGATTTCCTGGATATTATATCTTTCTGTCTTACTGAGCTTTCCAGATACTAATATTTGTGTTTCTGAGCACCAAATCATTTTTCTTTAATAATTTTAGAGTTTTCTAAAATCTTTAAAAATCCCTGCCTTCTTGAATGGAATAGATATATTAACAGTTACATCTTTCTATGACTCTCTCAATCAGTATCATCAATAATGCTTACTATTTGATTCTGTCATACAAAGATGTCCTCAAGGCTCACTATACACTAACAAGCCCCAATATACCATGTGTTTTGAGTTGTTTACTGATAGTTTTGTTGTTAATCATTAAGGCTGCCAAGTAGTAATACTCCCTCCATCGTTGTTTGTTCTCTTTTGCTAAGACCTGAAACCAAACCATCATATTTATCAAAATAGTGTGCATAAAAAATGGCAAAGTAGAAAGTTTTTAGTTCACAAATTCTGACAGCATCTCTTTGCACCCAGATATGGGCTCACTTTTAGTTTCTTGGTTACCAGAGGGGTGAGGAGGGGCAAGATAGATGAAGAGGATTAGGAGGTAAAACTACTAGGTATAAAATAAGCTGCAAGGATGTAATGTACACAGCAGAAGGAATATAGCCAATATTTTATAAAAACTTTATGTGGAGTATAACCTATAAACATATTCAATCACTACACCGGAATCTAGCATAATATTATAAGTCAAATAAGTAATAAAAATAAAATCAACAAGGTATTTAGAATACCTACATTTGAAAAAATTAGGTGTTTGATGTTGTAGGAAACTATGAGACTCCTAACAATATAAAATAAAAATAAAGTTCTAAATGAAAATCCGAGTCAAAGATACAAGGTTGTTCACAGTTCACTGGCTTTGTTTTTGGTCTTTTTTGGTCAACTGACATGATGGGGACTGGTGGAAATATCTTAGAGAATATGCTTTTTGTCTCTGTGTCTCTCTCTCATGCATACAACCATACATACCATCCACCACCCACATCTCTTGCATAGAGGGTAAGGAAGAATGTTCTTTCTATGTTTATTTGTTTTTTTTAATAGTAATTTTTCTTGATGGTCTGCCCAGATTCCTTCTACATGTCAGGCCACGTGTACAATATGAAGCAATAGAGGTAAAATCATGACAGATGTTCTGAATAAACTGAAGCTGCTGACCCTTTTACCACTTTCTCCTCCAGCTAGAGTTCCATGACAGAGAAGGATGAAAATTCACTAAGCAGAAAATCTCATTTAGGCCATGGAAATTTGAATGCAATTATAAATGTTTGCTTCATTTCTTTGGTTGAAATCCAACTTATATCAGAAATATCAGTGCAAATTTATTTAAAATAGACTATCTCTTTTTCATTTTTATTTATTTTTTCCCCAACCAGAGATCAAACTATCACCCCCTGAAGTGGAAGCACCGTATCTTAACCACTGAACTGCCAGGGAAGTCCCTCTACCCTTTTTCACAGTGAAAGGGGGAACTACTCATAATAACGAAGAGTCCTGGACAGAGGGTGTGTGATCATCCTACTCAAGTAACATATGATACTGAGTCAAGGCACAGACCCTCACTGACCACTTTGAAGACATGCTTAGCAAGACTATCTAAAACATCAGAGTTAAGTGTGGCAGAAATATTGGAGAAAATTCAAAATTGAAAATGTGGTATTTTGTTTGACCATATATCATTATTTGGTACATTTAAAAAATTCTATTTATTTACCTTGAATGTATGCTATCCTATCTGATAGGATTATTTTAAAAATTAGCATATTAATAATAAGAAAGCTGCCTATTTTAATACATTCCCAGAGATATGGTCCTCAAAAATAAATTTCTTCCCTAATGGTGGATATATATTCAATACTTAGATGCATTCTTTTGTTCTTTGTGCCTCTAACTTCCATCTCAGGGTAGCATTAAAGTTTGTCAATCAAATGACTATTTGACATGTCAAGTGAATCAAGTGAATTAAATGACGACTGGATATATATACCACATCTTTATCCACTCATGTGTCACAATGGAATACTACTCAGCCATTAAAAGGAACATAACTGGGTCATTTATAGAGACATGGATGGACCTAAAGACTGTCATACAGACTGAAGAACATCAGAAAAACAAACATCGTATGTTAATGCATATAGATCCCTGGGTGGGGAAGATCCCCGGGTCAGGAAGATCCCCTGGAGGAGGGCATGACAACCCACTCCACTATTGTTGCCTGGAGAAGCTCATGGACAGAGGAGTCTGCCGGACTATAGTCTAGAGGGTCCCAAAGTTAGTCTGACATGACTGAAGCAACCTAGCATGCTTGCATGTGAAATCTAGAAAAATGATACAGATGACCTTTTTTCAGGGTAGGAGTGAGATGCAGATATGTGAACAGATGTGTGGCCATGGGGGCAGGGGGAAGGAGTGGTGGGATTAACTGGGAGATCGGTATTGACATGTATACACCATTATGTGTAAAATAGATAGCTAGCAAGAAGCTGCTGTATAACACAGGGAGCTCAGCTCCGTGGTTTGTGGTGACCTAGAGGGGAGGGGTGAGGAAGAGGGAGGGGTGGGGAGGGAGGGAGGAGGCTCAAGAGTGATGGAATATGTGTATACATATAGCTGGTTCACTTCATTGCACAGCAGAAACTAACACTGTAAAGCAACTGTATCCCAATATTTTGGAAAAAAATTACTATTAGATAAATACTCTTGACTAATAAACAGGCCTCAAGACTAGAGTAAGGAGTCCTTTTTAGAAGTTAGAGAGATACTAGTGAAAATGAAGTGAAGTCGCTCAGTCATGTCTGACTCTTTGCGACCCCGTGGACTGTAGCCTACCAGGCTTTTCCATCCATGGGATTCTCCAGGCAAGAATACTGGAGTGGGTTACCATTTCCTTCTCCAGGGGATCTTCCCGACCCAGGGATCGAACCCAGGTCTCCCGCATGGGAGGCAGACGCTTAAGTTGCTCCTAAAAATGTATTGCTATGTCGGGTGCAGGCTTCTTCACACACGATTCAGACTGATTCTCAGTCTAGAGGAGGATTCTCCAATCCAACTGGAATTCTGTAGGGAAGAGAGCGGTCATTGGCTGCAGATGTCCACTCCAGATGTGAGATGCAGAAGCTGCTGTGAGCTCACGTGCCAGGTGTTTACTGATTTTGGTCTGTTAAAGTCCCAGCACTACAATCTAGCATTCAAGGACCTCTCTGGAAACTTTGTTTCCGAGCATTATGTCCCCAAAAAACACCCATCACGAAATTTCCACTCTAGCCAAGCAGGTACATTCAGAGTCCCCTAAAATATTATTTTATTCCTCACATTTCTTAGATGGGTTTCTTACAAAAGTGACTGTGACACGGAGCTTTACTTACAGGATTTTTAATGGAAGTGATCTGTGGAACACCTGTAAGAAAGTGATGGGAGAAGGACTTGGCAAAAGCAGAATGTGAACTGTGGCATTGTTGCAACAGCGCCCACCATGAAATCCATGAGGAACTTCAGAGCTGGCTGACCTGGAGAGGTGTCACACTGACTGGGCTTTGTACCTTCACGTTAACCAGGCATTGGGTGCGGCTGCCCCATGAAAGGGGCCATAACCTTGGGTGATACAGGTCCCTTGGGCTGAGGGCTATTCCTGGACCTGGACTCAGCTGTGAGTTTCAGCAGTCAATCACTCCTAGTGGTGAGGACATGAGTGCCCGGGTCTGAAGCAGGGAGATGCACGGCACAACAGCACTCCCCATACCACTCTTCTACTTGGAAAGCCACCCCCATAGGACTCTAACTATTCTTACAGCAGAGGTCAAGTGCCACCTGTTATTTCTTTCCTGTTCTGACTACCCTGGCCAGAGAAAAGTTTCCACACCCCTGAACTCCTTGCTAGTATCATGACAACTCAGGAAACAGCTGTTTCCAAGCACGGCAGAGGGAGAGTAGATGTTGAGACACAATCCCATTCAACTTAGTCAATATTTATTTTTTTTTTTGCATGACGCATGGGGGTTTCATTTTGCATCAAAAAAGAAGGGAGGGTACACAGTATCTAGGACATAAAAATACACGAAAAACAATAAGCCAGAAAGGTAGTGACACTGATTCTGTTCTCGAGTGGTACCAGAAACCCCCTAAACCTTTACAGCAGTTAGAACAAAAATTTGAAAGCAACATTTTCAAGAATGGTTTTATGATACTTACAATTCAAGTAGCGCTGCTTCTGGGGCTAATGCAACACCAGTGACACAAATCATGGAATGTGTCTTCTTCTCAACTGTTTTACAAAACGCTGTGCAGCCTGTGCACTCGAACAAGGAGGGATGGTGGTTATCCAAAGTTCGAGCAATCTCATAGAGGACACTGGCAGCCACTGAAGAGGTGAGTATTTTTCAAGAGTCTCATAGGCATCACTGAGGAAGCTGGAGAGAAAACATGAATGAACAACTTGTGAGCACCATGAGTAACTGTCTACAGACATTCGTGTATGGAAGAGATGACTGGTTTTATGCCCTGAGTCATGACGCAGAGGTAGGAAGGAGTAAAACTGCTGAATTAATGAAATTCATCATGGATTTTAGTATGAGCTAATTTTAAAAACTCAGTTTCCCCTAGAAGTTATCACATAATGCCTATAACTATTTGTGTGTGTATCTCTTCTAACTAGACTATAAAATCCTTGCAGGACCATGTGTTTCCTTCACAAATATTTGATGATTAATTCATAGATTGATGGCTAAAGTTCTCCTAGGGTTCTAAAGGATGCTATTTATTATTTATTCCATCTCATGGACTGGGCTTAATAAGCAAATAATCATAATTATAAAGGAGTGCTTTCTCAACAGTGATTAATGTCTTTTCTATCAGCTTTTTTTCTTTTATTAATATTAGAGTCCCTATATCCTTAACTGTCTTCTTCCAAATGTCTCATATTCCTATTTTCACTTCTTCCCATCATGGGAGATTCCTTCATGATGGCGCTGTTCCATTCCCCCACCAAGACTTACATGACATTTAGGATCACAGCTTTCTTAGATGCTGGTGACATTATCCAAATATAAAGGTGTTTAATAGATCTGAGAGCTTCCTTGGTAGCTCAGATAGTAAAGAATCCACCTGCAATGCAGGAGACCTGGGTTCAATCCCTGAGTCTGGAAGATCCCCTGGAATAGGGAATGGCAACCCACTCCAATATTCTTGCCTAGGAAATCCCATGGATAGAAGAGACCGTCAGGCCCCAATGCACTATGTCACGAAGAGTTGGACACGCCTGAGAGACTAACATACAAGACAGACCTGAACCACAGATAAGAAAGTGAGTTAAACAGAGACCCTGGCCTAGGCTACTTTTTAATCTTCTTTCCTTAGGCTCTTAGATTTCTATTCTTTCTCCCACATGTTCTGGCTATAAAACTGAATACTGATAAAGCATTAGTTGGTACATTTCTAAATATTTTCAAACACTGAGAATGAAGGTGAGGTAAACCAATGAGTCTGAGAGGATTTTATGGATTACTCATGGGATGGTAGGTTAGTTGGTTCTTTCACAGTATTTTCTTGTTCTCTTTCCCAAACATAGAAAATTCTCACTCTACAAAGTCTGCTCAATGCTAAACTTCAAAAATGACCTCCAACATACATACTTTGTTCAAGATGTGGGAATCACTTCCTGAATTTTAACTGGGCCAAAGAGACATATGTGTATGCATATCCATGATAGTCTCATAAATACATAATATGTTACATATACAAGTGTTTCGTACTTTTTCATAATGAAAATATGTAGACAACACAGAAACTAAGACAAGTACAAACATAAATATGAGAGGATTCTAAATCATTTCTGTGGAGAAAGAAATGCTTGGGGCTTTTAAGGGTCAATACTTTGCTTGATAACAATGCCCTCTACACAGGGAAGATTTCCTTTATACTTAAAGGAGGGTTTTGATTGGATAAGCCAGATTATTGTACCACCTTTTTCATGTTTTATGGAGGCAGAGTCTTAGTAATGCAGAAGAGCAAGAAATCTCCTTTTTTAAATGAGTAGCATTTTCTTACATAGGCTCTAACTGCCTCCTAAACTGCCAAGTGATAGTGAGCATTACAAAACCATCTCAGAAGAAATATCCTATTTCCTAATACCCAGAAAGCATCTTAATAGTTGATTATTCTCTAACTGAATTCCCTATCTGACCCAAGTCTTACTCTGCAAGCTTTTGTTCATGCATTTCCTTCCTATTAGTGTTTACAAAAATTGCAAAGGTCAAAGTGAAAGTGGTAATTGCTTTTGGCACTTTAGAAAATGGTCTTCTTTCTGTACTTATCATTTTCTCTAAAGCTGTCTTCTGCTGGGTCTTTTATCAATTGTGCTTCACACTGTAGATCAACACATTTGGAGCCCTCTGCCTGCTAAGTCCCTTTCTTGTATTCAGTTCAGTTCAGTTCAGTCGCTCAGTCATGTCCGACTCTTTGCGATCCCATGAATCGCAGCACGCCAGGCCTCCCTGTCCATCACCAACTCCCGGAGTTCACTGAGACTCACGTCCATCGAGTCAGTGATGCCATCCAGCCATCTCATCCTCTGTCATCCCCTTTTCCTCCTGCCTTCAATCCCTCCCAGCATCAGGGTCTTTTCCAATGAGTCAACTCTTTGAATGAGGTGGCCAAAGTACTGGAGTTTCAGCTTTAGCATCATACCTTCCAAAGAACACCCAGGACTGATCTCCTTTAGAATGGACTGGTTGGATCTCCTTGCAGTCCAAGGGACTCTCAAGAGTCTTCTCCAACACCACAGTTCAAAAGCATCAATTTTTCGGCGCTCAGCTTTCTTCACAGTCCAACTTTCACATCCATATATGACCACTGGAAAAACCATAGCCTTGACTAGACGGACCTTTGTTGGCAAAATAATGTCTCTGCTTTTGAATATGCTATCTTGGTTGGTCATAACTTTCCTTCCAAGGAACAAGTGTCTTTTAATTTCATGATTTAAAACTCACTGAAGTAGCCTAGTGCAAATACACTAATATTTTCTATGCTAGATTTCCGTGAGAAAGCAGTGAGTAGAACACTTAATTCTTTTTCTGCAGTTTGGTGCAGTCATAAAATAGTTGAGATTTGAAGATGAGTTTATATACTAGAGATGAGACACTTAAGAGAAAATTTAAAAGGAGAAAAAAACTTTAACACTCTTTTTGTTTTCTATTTAAGATCATTATGAAGTATTAAGAAAGACAATATAAGTGGTCCACCTTTTCAAAGAGTATGCATGATTCTTATTGCCATCCTGCTAATACTTCCATGTGCTAGAACTACTGCCTGATTTCTTCCTTCATTGTTTCCTAAGGACTTATTTCCCTACCTGCCTTTGTTATGAATCCAGAGCTTGTATTGGATCTATCCCTGCTCACCTTTATTTCTTCAGTGATTTAGTTGAGCTCTTTCCTACTATCACCACACTTACTTTATAGAAAACCAAGAGAGAGATTTTCTGACTTAATACCAGTTAGACTTATCTCCTAATGTCGATCTGTCAAGTCATCATTACTTTGAGCCTTTATCTATAGGAACAGAGGATTTTTATTATTGGATCCAGGCTCTTTCTCCATTTTCCTCTCCACATTCACTTATAGTAAATAACAGTGCTTACTGTAAGACAAGCATGTACTCTTACAGTGAAGCTTTATTCCAAGAGCATCAAATTCTATAGTAAAAATGTCATACTTTACAAAACTGATCCAAGCTTTTAAGATTAACAGAGAGGAAAGAGATTCTGAAGGTATTCACAATTTACCAATCTTTGGGTAAAAAAAAATGTATTTAATTTGGATTCATTAATTTGCCAAAAGTGACCCATGTTTCCCAGTAGCAATAGGAAGAAATATAGTAATATTTTCACTCCTAAAGCCCTTTCATCCCAAAATCATAAATATGCTGCAATCATTAATTAATTAAGTATTCCAGCCTTACCACTGAAGTAGGTGAGTTTCCTGTCTCCAACTGAGGCCAGTGCTCAGAGAAAGGCAGAATCTTCCCTAATGCAGCTAATTAGGCAGTGCTACACCACTAGGGAAAATTTCTGATCCCAGCTGGAGACCAACTTGTGCCCTGAAGAAATGAGACTTAATAGCCCTTCAAGTTCTCATCCTAACCTCTGTCCCTGCTGTTGATATTCTTAATCATATCAATATCTAGTTCTTTTTGGCCTATTACAGAGCTGTTGGTCCACAGGGCATCCAGGGTCTTAAAGAAATCACAGACAAAATGTACACTGTATTAAAACAAACAAACAAACAGATCCTTCTACGTTCAGCAGTTAACTTCTGTCTGTGGGAAGGTCACATATTGAATGGGTGTTGTGATCACCTTTCAGAGGCAGGATGGACTCATATGCTCACAATCTGGTTCACATGTTGAGACTGATGATATACACAAGAGAATATAACGAAGGTTTATTCATCACAGTGAATACCCCCGGAAAGAGCAGGGCTGGCTCCCAAGCTGGTCCAAAAATGACTTATGAGAGCAAGGAAAGGTGTCTGCCATGGGAGTTTATTAAACGTGGCTAAGGAGTAAGACTGAGGTGAGGGTCCCACAGGCACTGATGGGGGCTGGCATGGTTTGAACTTTCTTCACACCACGGTCAAAGAAGTGAGGGCATTCTTAAAGCCGAGGGAAAGATGTAGAGGTGAGGCAGGAAAGCTGTCAGCAATCAAACACCAAAACTTCCTCACTCTTAAAAAAAAAAAAATCAGTCACTCTTTATTACTCAACACTGCATAAAATTCCAGATCGCACAAAGATGTTGTATGCATATTACTCTATGAAAGAATTACATGTTAAGGGAGCACTTGGGGAGATATAATATAAATAAATAATTCAATGTCTTTAAGATTTTTTACTGAGATGTTATAAGCACAGTCAGTAACAGTTGGTAGGGCCTGTGGTACCAGGAATTAAAAGGCACCTCTTCTGATAAATGGTAATGAAATGTGGTCAGGCTCCTCTGTGGATTCCTTGTATTCCTGGCCTTCTTTTTTGGCCCTAATTCTATCTTTGCCATTTAAAATATCATGGTATTACTCTTTCTGACCATTTAACAATAGTGAAAGTGGTAGCAACTAAAGGACTTAACCCAGGGTCACAAAGACCATATGACTTCTGATTTAGCATTAATCCACCAAAGCAGAATGTCTCTTCCCATTATTTGTCATAATCTCAAGAATCATAAATGTATGATATTCCTTTCCCTTCAAGCTTTCTAAAAACCATGTTGTGTGGTCTTAATTTTGTTGTACAATTTAATCTAAATTAAAAAGGGGTAAAAAGAGTTTAGCCATGTCATCTTAAAAGTTTAAAGCTATACAAAGGAAAATTTTGAAGTTATTGCTTGAATTAATGAAATGTTCCCAACAAACATTCCATGAACAAAACAAATTTCTCAATACTCTAAGCTTCTTGTTGTTTCCTCATGTTATAACAGGAGCTCTGATGTTGTTTTTAGGTTCAAGTTAGACAGTATTACGTAGCAGGGAACATTTCTCTCCAGGCTTATACATCCATTCTTGGTATCCTGTTCTGGTTCACCCATGGCTGCAGATGAATACTTCCTACTGTTTCAGTGCCTGTGTTTCTCCTCTCTCCTCATGTATCACAAACTGCTCTTAAGAAATGATCTGATAACTGCTAAATATAAAACTTTCTTTTATCACTAGGGAAGTAAGGTGATTTGACTTATTCTTTTTTTCATTCAACAAAAGTATATTGAGTGATATGATATTTTGGGCTTGGGCAAAGCAAGACAGACCTAGTCTTCTGCTCTCATGGAGTACAGCTTAGGATATGGGGCAAGCATTCATCCTTCATGTAAGGTAGACAGAATTTTTGTAATCTCCCAAATGTCTTAAACCAGGACATGGAAGAGGCAATATGCAAATATATGCCTCTGTTATTCTAAATCCCATACCCTTCATTATGAGGTAGCAAGGAGATGTTTCTAAGCTTAAATGCATTCAATTCATGGAGGAGCTATTAATTTTACAAATGGAATTGAATATTGGACAGCAGACCTTACCTAAATCAAAACCATTGCATACTACATAGCCTGTCCCTCTTCAGTACATTCAGAAGGCTTGGGGTTATTAATTTATTTTTCTGAATGTTTATGTAACCTTTTACTATATTCCTTTAGGCTGTAAAAAAAGCCTCAGTAGAGGTTTGTCTGTTGCTAAAGGCAAGGAACACAGGAGTTGGCTCCAGGCACAGTTATAAAATAAATATGGTATTTTTTTTTTTCCCAAGAAGAAAAATAGCCATGAGAAAGGCAGTTTCCTAAACAGGATGTGTTGGGAATTTTTTTTTCCACTCATGATTGAGTGTGGCAACAAACTAGGATTATTGTTTTAGACATCTTAAACTTAAAAAAAAAAAAAGTCTGAAATATATTATAGAGGAACATGGAAGCAAGCAGATCTCATATAAATTCCTAGGAGCCAACACAGAATTCATTTCAAGGCTGACCATCTTAGTATGTATGTTTAATTACTCAGTTACTGATATGCAAAATACCTTGTCACCAATATAATTGTTGGTTTATCTGGCATATGCTATATAACACCATGGAAGAACAAGGCACTTGACTTTGTGTCTGGAAATGTTAAAAAAGAAGTATACTCCATAATGTTTATTCTGCATTGCAGCATCTTTGCAAAAAGGATCAGCTCAGAATGAACTTGCATTTTCTTTCTTTGTGTTGTCAAGGAAATGGCCCAATGTTAGATCAGTTTTTGTCCTTGTTAAACTAATTCCAGAATGAGGCTTTTAAAAGTGGATGCCTACACAAGTATATTTTCATTTGTTACACTCTGCTAAAAAGGCATTGGCATAGTGTGTTTTGACTTTTTAAAATGTTCTCAGGATTTGAAAGGCTGGTCATTGTTGTTATGTTTTACTTAAACTCTCAACAACCTGTCAGAAAGGGGTGAAACAGTCAAGATATAAAATATACAAAACATTTCAAAGTAGAGTGAAACACACTTAAGCTGTTTTTTAATCATCTATATTGTGCCTTTAAATCTTGATACCTCATTTTGGGGGGAAAAGAATCTAAATGGAACAGGAAATGACAACATAAGATTACTTCCATAAAAATAAAAAGTACTGGAAAGAGGAAACTGATGTTTGAGGCTAAAACCTACTGTCCTATTTGGAAGCTAAGATATATCTCTTCCCAAGAAACAGTTTACCCAGAGCCTACCTTCTCCTTGATAGTCTTAGAGTATTTTCTACCACTCAAATACCAAAGAAATCTATTCATTTTAAATTAAAAAGAAATCAAAACCATTTTCCCCAATAGATGGTAGTCTACAGTAGATATTGCACTTTTATTTACTAATACATAACAAAATGTGAGTGGAGACAATTTTTAAATTCCACCAACTATTAACTTTCTGATTTTTACTTTAAAGAGGTGACTGTGTTTTCAAAAGACTCATGTTTTCCTATGAATAACAATTAAGACTCACTTCCTCTGTAGTTAAATATCAGCTGTCTAATTCAATGTCTTTCAGTAGGAAGGTTTAGCCTCCGTACCTTTTCTACTAATTCAGCATTTATAAGAAAAATATTCCTTTTTCATACGTGCCTGAAGGAATGAAGCCAAAAGCTTAAATTGTTAATATTGACCAAAAATGTACACAGCCGCAGCATATGCCCCTTGCCATTCACAAAACATATGCTAATTGGAAGTAAATATCATCCATCCATGACTAGACTTGCAAACTCAGAACTGCTTTACAAATAACAAGGTGTGCCTTCTTTCCTTACCAAACAGCAGAGAGAAGGAAAGTCACCCATGGCTCTGTGAATGCTTTGATTGATATCCTATTATTTATGTGATTATACAATGAGAAGAAATGTAGGTAAGAAATGAAGAAAGAATCTTAGATAAAATTTCTCAATGAATTTCATGTCCAAAAAGAAAAAACATGTATTTAAATAACAAAACTCACATTTATCCATTTTAATTACTTATTGATTCCCAGGGGTACTGAGCTAATTTGTCAAATAAAAATGATGTTTCTGAATACTCTGAATTTTTTTTTTTTAAAACTGAGGTGAAGGATGAAGAAGATTAAAGACATCAAATAACCAAAAACAAACAAACAAAAAAATTGTTCTGAGTTCCTGGTATCTTAATCTTATATACATAGTTGGACAACTTCGAACCAGGTTGAATGTCATTGTGTCTATATTTAAGAATTAGATGACTTTTGGGTCTAATGGTACTCTCTCCTTCCGTGCTTCTTTCCTCACATCTGGTCGCCAAAGAGTCGTTCCGTCACCCTGTAGCCTGCTAATGAGATCCCCCATTTAATTAATACCATAAGAATTTTAATTCTGACTGAATCAATTTAACGTGATGTGATTTTGTCAGCTCTATTCCCCAAGTAAAAAGTGAGCCTGATGCTTATTACATACATCATTTCACGGGCCCTGCATTCCCTGCTGACTTAAACAAATTCTAATTAAGACTAATTAAAGCATCATTTATGAAAGCGCTTGTGATAGCTATGCAAACATTCTGGGTGGGTATGCTTTGCATAATAATTATCCTAGTTAATATTAAGACTAGGTCCTTGGCAATTAGGTCTTTGAAACAGAGAGTTATTCTGAATTTAGCCCTTTTCAGTGTAAGCAATTAATAAAAAAAAAAAGTGCTAAATTTATGTAGTGGCTTCATTAACAAAATAAATTTAGAAGTAGTAGTATTGTTTGCATTTTTAAAACTAAGCGTAATTCTTAATCCAGGTGACAGTTATTAAAATAAAAGAATGCAATTCCTGGATCTGGTAAATTTATTGTAGCCATCTAAGAAAAAACTTAATTTTATAAGTTTCAGTCAGTTTTATTTTTAAATAAACTTGACTAGTCCAAAGCATATTACTCAAATATTACTTAAATATATAGATGTCTTCTAAGGAACACAGACACCTGAAACAGTATTTTATTTTAAAAATCAGTTTTTTAAAAAACGTTTTAAAAATCTAATACAGACTCAACGTATTGTACAAGCAAATTAAATTTTTAGACCTAGTATGCAAAATTTTTTTAAAAAATGCTTTCTTACCCCTGTTGAGTTTTGTGAAATTAAAAATTCTTACTGCATTCATAGTTTGCTTTTCTTTATTTTTAAAATCCCAATTATATTGTCAGTATTCATTGTGCTGCAAAATTGAAATGTATTAAAATGCTGTAAGAACTGCTAGCCTTTCAAACTCCTATATACACTATTTCTAGGACTATATGGAAGGGTCAAGTGAAGTTGGAGGTTTGAAGAGGCAAATGGGTAGAAAGAAAGAAAATATGACTCCTTTATTAAACAGGTAAAGGAGATTGATAATAGATGTTACCAATAGAAGATTTAAAAGCCTCTTTCTCTTTCATCTTTACAAATATAGTGAATGCAAAATTCAGGGCAGGAAACTCAGAGGTAGGTAACTACTTAAAAGGCTGAGAGCATTAAAAATATAGTCGACTGGCTTTTATCCAGCTGTGCAGAAAAACAAACAGAAGTTTTGTACAAAGTCCTATCTTTGAATACTGATGGGTTGACAATCACTGAAACTGAGGAAGAAATTCTATATCTTACTATGTAGGGAAATTGAGAATCTCTCTAAATTTCTATCAAATACACAGTTATAAATTTTTAGCCTCTATTAAACTCCCATGAGAGCAATATGATGCCATAAAGAGCAACAAATAACAGACTGAACTGTCTCTAATGATTCTGTGAGACAAACCTGAGAGTATAAAGTGACATGCATAAATCTAGAAAGCTCAGTCACATTCTACACAAAACTGCCTTACAAAATGTAACCCATCCTACAATTCCAAGAGCAGTACTGAAATGTCAAGCAGGCTACACCCAGGCAGTGAAAGATACAGCTATTCTAACTTCTTTATCAATTAACTGGATGTAGCAGAGTAGGTGGACTCATTAAATTGGCAAATGACACAGAGTGAGAGGTGTATCATTTTAACACCAGTGAGCAAGTATCCAAATCAATGGTTAACAGAATAAAGCTTACTGGAAATACTTCTAATAGCCAAAACTACTGGGAAAAAAAAAAAACTACAAGCCAAAACATTAAAAAAGATTTAAGGAGTTTTAATAAAAGTTTGATCATGATCCATCCAGTTAGCAGATTTTCTTAAAACTCCTAAATTCAGCATGACCTTGTGTCTATATATTTATATATACACATGCTACATAGATAGACCTTTTTTGTATGAGAATCATGAAGCAATCCTTTCTTCAAATAAAAGTATAGTCAGTGTAGTCAGAGAGAGATGGGGAAATAACTAGTGAGGAAGGGTTAAATGATGCGATTCAATTTCACAAAGAATTATCAAGTGTCTTCTCAAGGCCATTGAGGGGACACACAATCATAGCTTCCCATTTTAGTAATTTCTTTTTATTTGTTATTCAGAGGTCTCTGAAAATCAGACAAACAATTAAACGACAAATCACAGAGGTTCCTTCTGAAAACAAGGGCAGAATGTTCAGGATCTGCAAGTGTGGTGAGAGAAATATGTCATCAGTTCAGTCATTCAGTCATGTCTGACTCTTTGCGACCTCATGAATTGCCGCACACCAGGCCTCCTTGTCCATCACCGACTCCCGGAGTTCACCCAAACTCATGTCCATCGAGTCAGTGATGCCATCCAGCCATCTCATCCTCTGTCATCCCCTTCTCCTCCTGCCCCCAATCCCTCCCAGCATCAGAGTCCTTACTATGAGTCAACTCTTCGCATGAGGTGGCCAAAGTATTGGAGTTTCAGCTTCAGCATCAGTCCTTCCAAAGAATATGTCATGGATATAGGCAAATGGATTATGGGATTGGCACAGAGTCTAAGTGTGGGTTGGGAGGATGGGGACAGTTCTTGCCCGAGATGATCAACAGATAAGAATGTAGGAAATGAACAGTGGTATGACTTTGTAAGCATCCTCACACAGAAGGTGGACCAGCTGAGCTCTACAAACACTTTGAAGGGGAAAAAATAATCACTAGCAGAGATTTGGGCTTCCTTGGTGACTCAGACGATAAAGAACCTGCCTGCAATGTAGGAGATCTGGGTTTGATCCCTGGGTCAGGAAGATCCCCTGGAGATTTAGGTGAGAAAATAAAATAGACCAGAAAAGAACCATCGAAGTCATTTGCTTACCATCTAGAAGGTAAATTGTAAGCTAGGGTGGGTAATGTGTGACTTCCCTGTTAGCAAGAAGCCCTATAAAATAGGCAATCGTACCAGCCAGCAAAGGTCAAGTTTCCTTAACTTTACCATCATTTCCTTTCTTCTTTTATTTATTTATTTGTTGGCCTCTCTTTTTTGTTCCTTCTTTTTTAATACAAGTGAATGGCCTAACTGTGGGAGCTGGTCTATATTGAAGTAGGTAACCAAATATTTATCATCCAGAGGAGTGGTTCTCAAGTTGGGCTTACGGCAGAACCCCCTGAAAAGCTAATTAAAACACAGGTTGCTGGGCCCACACCCAGAATTTCTGATTCACTGAACAGACCCACTACTGAGTGGGTGGAGGCTGAGAATTTGCGTTTTCAACAGATTCTCAGATACTGCTGAAGCAGCTGATTCTGGATCACAATTTTGAGAACCATTGCTCTGCCCAAAATTCAAAAGTACACAGTCTGCAAACAGAAACCACAAATGAAATCACTGGTTTGAACAAATGCAATCTTTACATAAACTATTATGAATATTCAGCCAGTAAACATCTAGATGACCATACCATTTTTTTCCAGATGGTGGCTGTTTCAATTGTTCTATGCCCAAGCCAAATTAAATGTTTTAAACATGACCTGAACACTGTCCATGAAATGTCTTACATTTCAAATTCTATACCAAAATTATTCTTGCTGAGAAGAAAACTCTAAAAATTTTAGGCTTAATCTAAATATTTCATTTTACAGTTGAGGCACTGGACCCCTTAGAGAAAGAGGAAGTGGTAACCCTGTATTAGTTGTAGGTAACCCAACATCACCCAGTTCACACTAAGTAGGAATAGAAAGAACACATCCCTACACCAATATCACATTGTTGAACCAATTTAATATACAAAGGAGGAAACTAAAGCTCAAAGAGATTAAATGTCTTGCCTGAGACCACACAACACTAAGTCAAGATTAAGTTTTCCTAAAAGGGAGCAAAGGTTTCTCCACTGTCATCTCACTGTCTCTGTACTTAACCACCAACGATAATTCTTTAAAACTGAACATCAAGTTTGTTTTTTTTTTACAGTGGGAATTTCATCTTTCTTAATGTTCTGACTCTTCTCGGTAAGTACCTACAGGAAGGTAGGTCCTTTGTTTTATCTTGATTAGAAATGCTCATTTTGGACAAACTACTAGGTCCAAATATGATTGTTGTCAAGTCGTGCGGACTGTTGAGAGATTAAAAGTAGACCAGCTAGGAGAATGGCATTGAAACTTGTAAAATATCATGTATGAAACGAGTTGCCAGTCCAGGTTTGATGCACGATACTGGATGCTTGGGGCTGGTGCACTGGGACGACCCAGAGGGATGGAATGGGGAGGGAGGAGGGAGGAGGGTTCAGGATGGGGAACACATGTATACCTGTGGTGGATTCATTTTGATATTTGGCAAAACTAATACAATTATGTAAAGTTTAAAAATAAAATTAAAAAAAAGAAGAAGACAAGTTAGAGACCAAAGCAAAAAAAAAAAAAAAAAAAAAAAGTAGACCAGCTAGTGGATCGTGGATGCTTTAGTTTTAGTCCCCTATAAACCAGAGGTGTACCAGTAGTCCTCTCAGGAAGGCGAACTAGCCAGCTTGTATCTGAGAGCGCTGTGTTCCATAAATGCCTCCAAGAAACTGTGAGTGACAAGAGATTGGGGAGAGAATTTCCGTTTGTTTTCTTTTTCAAACACACAAGGTTTGTATGGATTTCATTTGATCAAGTGAAAGCCTATAAAGAGAAAGAGGTGGAATGAGGTTTCAAGATCTATATTCTCCAAGGACTAATAACTGGCAGGGGCAACCGGGGCTGAAGTGGAAGTGAGCAAGTTGGGCAGGGATTTAACTCACACCCCGAAGGGAAGGTTTGTATATGGGTTGTTTGTTCAAATAACAGTTTAGCCTTGGAGTTTAATACAAGGTATTCAAGTAAAATAAAAAGTAAACCCCACTCAGCGAGGCAGCAAGCTCAAGGAGGAACCTGGCTTTACGACAGACACACATGAAAAGCTGGTGAGAGGAAATAAGCGTGCACCGCAATCTTCCTCTCTTAACAAAGATGGACAACAATGGAATTTGCAGAAGTCAGTCCTAATGCTTGTGAACCTTTCTTTGCTTTCAGCTACCTCTTTGATTATTGCCTCTTTCATCAGAGGAGGCACGGAGGCCAAAGAGGGGAAAGAGTGATGAACCCCAATTCACTACTTGTTAACAATGGAGTTTAAAAAAAAGGAGGGAGGCAGAGGTGGGCAAGGAGGAAGGACTTACCAAATGAGGTTTGGGGGATTATCTGTGGATTTCATTTAAATATTCTGTATCTCACCCTCAATATAATGGAAAAAGTAAAAGTTGGGCTTTATTCACCTATATGAATATGTGAAATTCAGTCTCTACTTGCCACTTACATCTCTATGAAGGGCATACAAACAGTGCAGATGGAAATGATATTGTTTAGTTAGTGAATGTTCAACAGGGTGAACCAAAAATCAAAATATAAATATGCATTGTATAAACAGAGAAATTTAGAAAGCCATGTTAATTGTATCTAGTTAATTTTTAACAGCTTCTTGGTATATTAGCTTTCTAGGTTGTACTCTCTTCCTTTCCATATTACTCTATTGACAGGCAGCTGGTGCAGTAATAAAACTGCTATTCCCAGATCTGCCAAGGGCTCAGAGAGAGATGAGTACAAGACAGATATCTACCCACTCACCATTTAACGTGTACCGTTTCCTACTGAACATGCAGATGGCATGGCGGTCCCAGATTTCATTTGAGTTAATCTAATCCCTCCACTGCTCCCACTAGAAAGGAGGGCATTAGCAGCCATATGTCAACCAGATTTGTCAGATTATTCATTACAATTAATTGCTGTTCTCACTTAAGGCCTTTAAGGCTGTGAATTGCTCTGAATTCTATTGCAAACACAAAATTATGAGTAAAAGACTTTAGCCCTGTCATTCAAATTTCACGCTGACCTTTATCAGCTTTTGGCTTTTCCATGGGTGCTGGGCTGAAAGCTTTCTAATTGGTGTTCCATTTCTTCCTCACTACAGGTAAGCTGTCGGCCTAGGCAATAAGTATGACCAGAAAGACAAGAGGAAAAACTCTTAGGTCCCAGCAGACAGTATTTAACTGCCAACTAATAATACATTAGGAGGGTAATGAAACGAGCTAGATGTCATAATGACCCAGTATACTAATTAAGTCTCTAAATACTGCAGGTTTTTAAGACATTTTCTGTCTTAGAAAAGCTTATTTTTGGAACCCAATTTCTTTTTACATTATTTCATTATTCAAACTCTTTTGTAAGTTATTATGGATGATCATTAGAAATTAACCAAATTAATACCCACACCTTCACATGAAGGTGAAGTTGGACTCCAACAAGCTGGACTCTGTCAATGTTGTCATTTTACTGTATACTCCGACCAAGGAAAATCTGAGACTTTCAGCCCCTACAGAAGTTGTTATTGAATTTATTTTATTTACTGCTACAGGATACCATAATTCAAAGTTAAAAGCACTGTGTTGTACTCATTCCTTTGATTTTCAGGGTGCTGTTGAATCTGTTTGGTGATGAATGTGTCCTCAACCAAAGTGATGGTGAAACAGAATCAGTACTGTTTGATTAGACGATCATCAGAGGAACCTTGATTGCCAAGAAGTGTCTGTCATTGAGATTATTAAGCCACAGTGGGGCTGCCTTGATTAACACTTTGTTTGCAACTTCAGACCAGTGATTTTGGCAGATGTTTCACAAATCTTGACATGAAGCTTTTATTAAGGATCTTCTAAGCAGGAGAAGTTGACAGTTGAAACTTCTGATTTCCTTGTTTGCATTTGAAGTCTTTGTAGAATAACTTAAGGTAACATCTTAGGTGGGGATGAAGTGGAAGGGAGGAAATTAATGGTGATTTTTTTTTCCCCTGATAGTTACAGAGGTTACTACTAGCAGCCAAAAGCTATTCTTACCACTCAAGTGCTAGAACAATCATGTAATAATATATGAGCATGAGGTTTGGCAATCTTCTCTAAAACAAGAATACTAACCTTATGCTTCCAGATGTTTTTTTTAAATAAAATAACACAGAACAATTATAGTACTTAAATCAGATCTGCATTTCAGTACACTGCTTATTCTTCCTTTTACTGAACATGGAGATTTTCAAATGGTAATGTAGGTCAAACAAAAAAGGCCAAGGATATAGTTATTGGCCTATAAAAGCATAATTAATACATTTTCCCTCTAAATGAGAAAAAAGAAAGAGTAGTCTCTTTCAGGTAGGCTTTTCTTCTGATTAAATACGATCTTTGCTCAATATTTTAAAACCCTGAACATGATTCAAAAGAGTTTACGCAAGATGACTATTATGTCATGGATAGATTTCTCTTCTTAATTCAAAAATTAAAGACACTATATAAAAAACAAAATATTTAATTTATGTAAAGATATGTAAGGTTACATCTTTTGTTAATATAGATGAAAGAAAAATATGTCCATTTCTGCAAAATTAATATTTGTCCATCTTTCAAATGATCAAAGATTAATTTCTCTGTTAGAGCACAAAGAGTTTTATCTTTATTTTTTAAATTTATTTATTTTAACTGGAGGATAATTACTTTACAATATTGTGATGGCCTCTGCCATAAATCAACATGTAGCTTTGAAACATATACACTACCATATGTAAAATAGCTAGACCTATTTTCTTCACATGTCCTGGCATCTTTTTTGTCCAACCAATAGGATTTCATGATTGAACTAAGCTGAGGGATGATGTGACTGACTGAACAAGCTTTGCTATCAGATGGTTATTAGATCAAGAAAAAGTTAGGGTCTGTATTGAAGCAAAAGAAGGACAACCACTAGATGAAACAGGAAACAATAATGATGCAATGGATACAGGAGGAGATGCTCTCCATTTCCAGCAACCTCAAGCAGCAGAAAGTGATTGCTGAGAGAAGTCTGAAACAGTGACCCCAGATTTATTATATAAAGGTAATATTTCAACCTTGACCCCTGCTAGTAATAATCAAAACCAAATGATTTGGTCAGTCATATTGCCCCACTGAACCTCACTTGCTCCAAACATATAAGTGAGAGATTTGGAATAAATCATTTCTTTAATTTCCTAAATAAAAATAAATAAGTAAAATAATAATTAAATGAAAATAAAAATAAATAAATAATTTCTTTTATTTCCTAAAAGTTATGAAACGTTGAGGAAAATAAAAACAAGTATAAAGCTTATCCAGAAGCAAAAACATCTGTATATCAAAGACAAAAAATTTTGACAAGTTGTATTGGTCTCTTTTCACATCATCCATGAGAATTAGCTTGAGGTGAAATGAAAACAATAATGAAATCACAAGTGATTTTCTAAAATGTCTAAGCCCACTGCTTTCTCTCTGTGAGGGCAGTCCAAGCTAGGCTACAGCTGTTTAAAGTTTTTTGTTATGTTTTGTTTTGTTTGATTTTGTCTCTCCTGTTAGTGGTACAAACAACATCTGTCACTTTTGATTTTATGTTCTGTGATGAGAAAAACTATATATGTCTGGTTCTTAGTTATATATTCCTAGAACTCAATGTAGTATCTAGTGCTTAATGGATATATAATAAATATTTGTTGAATGAGTAAAATAAATGAATCACAATGACAAACATAAATATCTTTTTTTTCCCCTAATCTGGTAAAAATATGGTGTCAAGTGTCCAATATCTTATTGGAATAGTTTGTATTATAATGTCTAATATTGGGAAATTATAATGTCCAATATCTTATTGGAACAGTTTGAAATAGATTTATCTTGATTTCCATTGATTTTCTCCATCCTGTTTTATTTCTGTTTACTTAAATATATCTGAGTTTGAAGAAAATTTGGGGAATTTAAAAAATCCATTCAGCCAGGGCTGAGTTCCTTAGAAATTTACCAATTACATTTTTGCTAACTAAAAATAAAGATATTCTAATATTTGAATAGTTGCATGACTTCAAATGCATAATAGCATATACATAACACATAACACATAATACACGTCAAATATGGCAGAATTTGTAAGTGCTAAAAAAAAAAAGTCACCTGCACAGGTAAGTTTTTGTTTCAAATATATGCAAATGTTTGGGTTTATTCTTCATTAAATTTTATAAGACATTAATTTAAACCTCCCCAAACCAAAGTCCATCTCATTTAAAGTCACTTCAGTTGAAAAATGTCCCAGTTAGAGTATTAATAGATAAGTTAATCTGTCACAATGAAGAAAAGTTTTTTCCTTCCTTAAAATAGCACAAAACCAAAATGCAAACTCTTAGCTGATGAAACATTAAAAAGCTCCCACCAGCAGCAGAAATCAGCAATATTAAGGGCCAGATTATAATATTCAACTTAACCTTATTAAGGTAACTTTTTTCTTCTAACACATTGGTTGTTAAAAGCAGAAATGAAGCAATCTAGTTTTAAACTAGTTTAAACCAAAACTTTAAGTTTATGAAGTCTCAGTTCTTATCCAAGTTATTACATAATCATTATGCATTTCTACTTAAAAAATAGGCCAAATATGTATAAAAATGAAAGAAAATCTTTGTTCAAATAAATATGAAAATTTTCCATTCTTTGTCAGAAGACTTTGTTTATATTTTGGCTCTCCTCTGTGCCATTTGACTCTATAAAAACTCTAAACTGAGAAAGTTATGGAAAAAGGCCTTAGCATAATGTAATGACCAAAATATTTCTATCAGAGAGAAAAGTAAGGAACATGGCAGGGCAGATCTTAGATTTTTAAATTTTTAAAAACTTAAATTTTTAAAAGGGTGGCTATTCTCACTTACTGATAATAAGGGTGAACACCCCATTTTCTCTTTCTGGGTATGACTGAACCAGTCTATTTAATCAACATCCCATGCACACATAACTGTACAGTTTTGGGGATAACCTGATGTATGATTTCTAACATAAAAAAATAAAATATTAGTACAGAAAACAGATTTGATACCAAGTAAGAGTTCTAAGCAGAAAGCTGTAAATGCTAACTTGAGGATTTTTAAAGATTAAAGGATTATTAAGTATCATATCATTAACGAACGGCTAAAAAACAATGTTCCAGATAGACACAAAAGTAATCAAAGCAGACTAAAAATTGGAATTCTATTACGTTGCTTTCGCATACCAATATGCAGGGGAAAACACTGGAAATATATATATATATATACACACATATCAAATGCTAACAGTGTTTTCTTTAATAAGCTTTTGGTCTTAACAATTGTTCATCTATATTTTCTAGAAACACTGCATGGAACATACTCTCTTAAGTGAGGGAAAATGTTAAGGGATGCAGTAAATTCAAAAGATGGACAGAAAATTTGGTAGTTGAAGAAAAAACACGAGAAATATGATTTAATCTGAACTTCGATGAACAGGTGAAAGTTTTTCTGGGTGCCAGGAATAGCATAAATGGCACCTAGGTGGAAAGCAACAGCACAGAGTTCATGTTGCTGGCATGTGGACTGGTTCAGGGTTAAGTGTGACATGGGACTGCAGAAAGTTGGTTTGGATTCAGGTTATGGGTAACCTTAGCCATGCTAAGGACTCTACTTTGACCAGAGTGACAGAGGGGCAGGGGCAGAGAATACTGACAGCCCTTGAAAAAGGGACTCACATGAGTATAGAAATTTGGAGGGGATCTCCTTCTGGTAGCTTATGATGCTAACTGAAAGCAGGGAAATTTCTCAGAAAGTTTTTGCAAACTTTCCTTGAGAGGTTCTAATAAGAGTTAGGTTAGGCAGCAAGAGATCTGAAGGCTTTTCAGAGCTAAAATTACAAGGATTTGCTACTGACTGGCTCTGAAGACATGTGGTGAGGGTGGGCTCTAGGAAGACTACCAGGGTTTAACAGCTCGTTGTGCAGAAGAAGTGTCAACTGTCAGAGCCTGACGTCAGCCCACTAGTTAAAACCTCGTATTAATGCTCTGACTTGAGAATGTGAAAGAACTGAGTTTGCTATGCATGTATGCAGGGCAGAAAATACAAAGCTAAGGACAAAATTCTGGAGGATTTCTTATTTCAGGGGCAAGAGGAGAAAGACAAGCCCTTGAGGAAGCAGAGGAAAGTTCAAATACAACCAAGATGTTTCCTTTCACAGGAGACAAGAAGGGGAGAATATTTCAAATGGAAAATAAAGGGCAGCACAGTCAAGATGCTCCTAGGGGACAGGGAAAGAATGTTGAGGGTTTTAGCTTCACTCCTGCCTCTCTGTCCCACTCCCAGCCTTTGAAGCTATAACACTTGTCCCCAAAATATCCCCTATACAAACGAATGTGTGAGAGGAGAGAAAGAATAAAATAACAAAAACCTGCCCTGAGATTTATTTAGCTGAGAAACAGTGCATCTTAAACCTAGAAGGACTTCAAGGTCAGTTATGTAAACTTTCGTTTCATATACAAAAAATAAATGTAAGGCTGCCACCAGACTATATGACTTGCTCAGGGCTCCAAAATCTCAGTCCCCCTGGAACATCCCTTAGTGCTTATCTAGTCCACATCTCCACTGATACCAATCTTAGCTAGTTTCCTCTAAGAAGATTAGAACCATGGAAAACACCACTGAATGTATGAGGTAGAATTCTGAGTCATTCTCTTTTAAGCATTTTTTTCTGGATCTAAAGCCTTCTTTTCCTTGAAGTAGGCTTATCTTTAGTAAAGACTACCTCCTTGTCCATCATCATAGTATCCAGGTTTTATTTTTATTTGTTTTGCTTGTTTTATAGTTCACAGGTAAAAATGAACATTGGAAATGATATTTCTCTTTAAAAGAAAAGCTAAACAGATAAGAAAGAATATCAGGAAGGAAAAAATGGGGTAGTGGGTGAGTACACATCAAAAACATCTGACAGAACTAGCTGAACTATGAGAAGTGAAACATGAAGGAAGACAGCAGAAAAGAGCACCCTTAAGGGCTGTCTATTTTCTCCTGTTTCATGAAGGAAAAGATACAAGAAGCTGGTTGAGAAGATCACGGGGTCACAGTGTCCCCAGCAGTCAGCAGGGAGGGCCCTGTACACAGGACCATGGAAATGATATACGAAGAAAACGGTTGGATGGAAGTTGGAAGCAGTCTCCATATGAGTCGGAGGGAAAAAAAAAAATAGCGTGCAAACGGTCACTCTTACACAACTGACAAAGATGTAATTTATTTCGAGAGCAGCTATTTTGAGGAAATTGAGGTGATACGGGGCTTCCCAGGTGGTGTTAGTGGTAAAGAGCCTGCCTGCCAATGCAGGAGACACAAGAGATAATCCGTGGGTCGAGAAGATCCTCTGGAGAAGGAAGTGGCAACCCACTCCAGTATTCTTGCCTGGAGAATCCCATGGAGCAGAGGAACCCTATACAGTCCATAGTGCCGCTAAGAGTCAGACAAGACTGAAGCGACTTAGCACGCAAGGTGATACTGTTATGGACCAAAGGTTTGAGTTCCATCAAAACGTGTCTGTTAAAGCTCTAACCATCGTTGTGGCTGTATCTGGAGATGGGAGCTTCGAGGAAGTAATATATGTTTAAAGTGCTTATAAGAATGAGGCCCCGGCCAGACCTGACGACCTTCGGCAACACGTGCCAATTCACCATGCTGCCGCTCCATCTCAGATCACACTGCCTGCGCTACACTGGTGCCTTCACCTACGCCCCGGCTCGTCATGTCCGGTACCTGAGACATCAATAGATCGGACTTGGGAGATCACACGTACCTACCCTCCCCAGGCTAGTCACAGGCGCAGGAACACCCCTTCCTGGGCAGCTCGCCATCCAACCACCTCCACCAGGGTGCATCCACCAGCTACTACCAGTTCTCCAGGATGGGCCACGCATCCCACCGTCCTACACCAACGTAACGCCTCCACCGACTCTGTGCTGCTCAACCTCAGCCTCTTGAACCACAGTGACGTGATGGAAGCCAGGCCGACCACAGCTCCAGCAACATCCATAGGTGCAGTGCATAAGTGTGCCTTGCGCCTCCTCCTTTAGTGTAGCCTCCTTTCTGAGGCTGCGCATGCGCCCACCCCCGCCCCATCCTCTAGTCGCTCAGGCAGTGCAGCTGGACTTCGCCCCATAAGCACCTCCTTTCCTGTCCAGCTTTCTGCTCTGGGAAAACCCGCGTAGGTTGGTGGCCCCTAGCCTGGGAGGACAGTATCTCTGTGAACCGTGTTGCTGGATCTTGATCCCGTCTAGGACCTCCTGGCCGCCTGAGCTTATGAGGTCTCTGCAGTTCACAATTGCTATTGGTCCAGCTCAAATTTTTCGAACCTGATGCAACTTGAGGGTGTTCACTTTACCACCACATGGACACGTTCTAAGGCAAACTGGAACACTGCCAGAGGGAAACTGCTTCTGATTTAGCAATGATGTGAAGGAAAGAAAAAGAAAGAAAGAAAGAAAGAAAGGGGTCCTGACCTTATAGGATTAGTGTCCTTGTAAAAAGAGAGGCCAAGGAGCTTGCTCTCTTTTCTTGCAGACACAAAGAGGTCATGTGAGCACAGTAAGAAGGCAACTACCTGCAACCCAAGAGGGGAGCTCTACCAGACACCTTAGTCCACCCTACCAACACCTTGATCCTAGACTTCCTGTCTTGAAAAACATGAGAAAATAAACATATTGTTTAAGCCAGTTAGTCTGTAGTATTTTGTTATGGCAGCCTTAGGTGACTAATATAGTTCTTCTCTGTAAAGTGAGACAATAGAAGTACCGATCTCATTGGCTAATGTGAGGATGAATTGAAATTTATGTGTAAAGTACTTGTACATAACTAAGTAGTCAATAAATATTAATTAAAAATAATAAAGGAATAAGGTTTTTTTTCACCTACCATGATTATGAGTAAGATAAACCACCTTGAGCTGTAAAGTAATTGTGATGTCACTTTTAGCATTCCTAGGTTATATTGCATTTGGATAACAAAAATCTGAATTTATAAATTAATTTCTAGTAATATTATAGAGGGCTCAGAAGTTAAAAGCTCCAAAGATACTGAATTTGGATCCCTTCATCATATCAGAGTGTCACAGAGTGAACAGCTTTTATTCTTGCTTTTGTTATTGTTGTTGTTCAGTTGCTAAGTCGTGTCCAACTCTTTGTAACCCCGTGGACTGCAGCATGCCAGGTTTCCCTGTCCTTCAGTATCTCCCGGAGTTTTCTCAAACTCATATCCATTGAGCTGGTGATGCTATCCAACCATCTCATCCTCTGTTGCCCCCTTCTCTTCCTGCCCTCAATCTTTCCTAGCATCAGGGTCTTTTCCAATGAGTAGTCTGTTTGCCTCAGGTGGCCAAATTATTGGAGCTTCAGCATTAGTCCTTCTAATGAGTATTCTGGGTTGATTTCCTTTAGGATTGACTGATTTGATCTCCTTGCAGTCCAAGGGACTCTCAAGAGTCTTCTCCAGCACCACAATTTGACAGCATCACAATTCTGACTCTTACTTCAGTGAATTCTAACAGTCTCAGACCATGAGACACTCCTCAAGATATCATCATACCACAATGAAGCCCTTAAGTCTACCTTAGTATGTGCTGTAATTCAGACATTTCTCTACCTCTTTCATGTAGTTATTTAATAAATAGCTATGACTTGTGGTCATTTAAAAATATATTTCACCTTTAGTCAATTTCCTTTTGTAATCTTCAGATTAAAAAAAAAATTGAACCTGCTTGTTTTTGCACAGCACTGTCCTGTTTTCTTGGAGTTGTCAAAAATCATGTGCATGTGAAAAAGCACAGACTCACTTTAATGTTCTTTCTTCCCACATATCTTAGTCAGAAGAGGCTTTATTATAAGGCTAATGAAGACTCCACACCCTTCAGTTACAAGGCCCCTTCCAAGGATCTGAAAGAAGCTCTGGGAATTTTGTATTCATAATTCTGTATTACATCACTTAAAGAGGGCTTCCAATTGTATACAGTCCCCCAAACCAGGATCAAATCTTGCTGTTGCTGTATCTTCCAAGCTTTCAAAATCTTTAATATTTAAAGTAACATGCAAAATTTAAAAGCAATTCCAGTTTAAAAGAAATCAGGCTATGGAGAGTAGTCTGTAGCAAAATAACTCTGTATATAGCTCTCAGCCTCCAGATCGAACCAAAGCAGGTATTTCTGTGCATCTTGATGGATCATAACTTTATTTTAGCACCAGAAATATTTTATCAAAGGCAGTTTTATGTAGTGGAACTTCTCTAGCCTAAGATAGTCAAGAAGAGCCTGCTCACTTACCACCCCTTCAACCCAAACACTGAAGCACTGCTAGAGAACTGGATGGATTCTCTCTCCACACCAGTTTGAAAATCACTAATCTAGATGGGAATACACAGTGGATATATGACTGGGGACCAGAGAATGGATGGCCTGTGTGAATTTTTTTTTTTTTGCAGTGTGTAAGTGCATTATTGTAGAAAAATCTACCAAGTAAGACTGTAAGATATTCACCAATCCCCACAGGACAAACAAGCATCTCTTTCATGGGTGAGATACATTTATTTCTAGAGTCATGGAGCACTGTGCAAGGTGAATTTTCAAGGCTCTTTCTTTTCAGTTGATTCTCAGCTGTCTTAGGATAATACAAGAATAATTTCTTTCAGAGATGTTTATATTCTAAATGGTCAAAGATTAATGTTGACAACTACAAGGTATAGGAAATACACAGAAGCATAGTTCATGTTTTAGCAGGTGAATTCTTTTTTTTTTCCCCTATGAGACTCTAAAAACCTGTGTCTTTTAAAAGGCCTTGAATCCAAGTTCAAAACACTAAGAAAATACCCTTCATGCCCTTCATATCACTGAGACTTTCTTCTAATTACATTTTAAATTTCACTCCCTTTACAAACATTTCGTGATGCAAACACATGAGATTTCAAAGGTATCTTCTTGGTTCTAGTTCTTCTAAACATCCAATGAACTTGATTTTCTTTAGGAAACATTACATTAGTCACATTGCTCTCCTTTTAATGTCACGATGCTCTCCTTTTAAACCATCAATTCTTTAATCATGTCATTTGTACCTTGTTTAATTCTTCATGGTAGTCTTAACCTTCAATCATTCCTCTATTCACTCAGCAAAAATTTATTGTGTCTGTCTGCCAGATTCTGAATAAGAAACTAGGAGTACAAAGAGAAATAGAATTAGAACTTGTCCTCAAAAGCACTGGGTTCTAGTGGTCAATGATCATGCTGGTTGATTCATCTCTGGAATCTTCTTATGTAGCTAGGTATTTAATAAATGTATTCTGTTGCCTTGGAGTAACCATCTAAGCAAGATGCATAGACATTGCATTTGTGGAAATTTCATATTTCCATGAATGCTCAGAAATAGGTTCTATATTTCATTTTCTAATCATTTGCTTCTTTTATATGTGTGTTGTTAATCTAATATCTGGGATAGGTTATTTCATTCATACAGATTAAGTTGCTACCAGTATTAGATATGTTTCTAATCATGAGCTTACTTAGAAATTACACATACTTAAAAAAAAAAAGAAATTACACATACTTATTTAATATTCTATAAATTCCTAATTGGAGCACCAAAATCCTATACAGTAATTCCCTTACATACAAACCATCAAGTTGCAAACTCTCAAAGATACAAATGTATGTTCATCAGCATTAGGGATAAGTGAAATTGCAGCTTGCCTTCCATCTCCTATTCCTGACAGTCCTTTAACTCTACTGTCTCCCACTTCATCTCTCTCCAAGCAAGAGTCAGTAACTCTTCCTGCCTGTTCACTTGATGTCAGCCCCTATATTCCAGCTGTTGTACTGTACTACTGTACTTTTCAAGGTACTGTACTTCAAGATTTAAAATGTTTTCATTATTTTTTGTGTTTGTTTTTTATGTGTTTGTGTGAAAAGTATTATAAACCTATTATAATACAGTTCTCTATAGCTGATTGTGTTAGTTGGGTACCTAGACTAACTTTGTTGAGTTTAGAAACAAATTGAACTTACAAATGTGCTCTCAGAATAGAACTCATTCATATGTAGGGGATTTACTGTAGTTACACATGAAATGCTGATTGTATTATCACTTAATGTTTATAGCATTAGCCAAGAATTAGTAAAATGTCTACTAAGCAAGAATTGAGCTTCCCTTGTAGCTCAATTGGTAAAGAATCTGCCTGCAATGCAAGAGACCTGGGTTCGATTCCTGGGTCAGGAAGATCTCCTGGAGAAGGAAATGGCAACCCACTCCAGTATTCTTGCTTAGAGAATCCCATGTCCTGGCGGGCTACAGGCCATGGGATTGCAAGAGTTGGACATGACTTAGCAACTAAACCACCACCACCAAGCAAGAATTAGGAATAATGTATTTGAGGGATGGATCCTGCTTGAGTTATTGTGAATTAATTCAGTGTTGGGGCCCCAGATCCTGAGCATCTCATTGGTTTCCTTTCTTCCCCACTAATATTTGCATCACTGATTACATCTCCAAAGGAGATTCCTTCTGGTAATTGAGCCTCTCATCTATTAACACCTCATACTTTCTTTTATTTAAAGCATTCTTGAGTTCAAAAATTTTTTTTAGCCAGCCAAGCCCAGGGGTTATCTCCTACTAGCTTTTTTGCTAGCCTAGAAGGGAAGGAAGCAGTAGAGGAGCCTTATTCATCTGTTTTGAAAACACTTGGTCTGGGGAGAAAACCCACTTTCTATTTATTTGACTTGATGGCCCCCACTTTGACTCTTATCAGCCTACACTCCATATACTTTCTGATGTACCCGCGTGTAGCCTGTCGTGGTTACCAGTGACTGATATTATTAAATATACAAAATCATTTTACCAGATGATAAAAGAAGCTAGAGTGTCTAAAAATTTCATATATCTAACGTGTTGTATAAACAGCCTAAATCCCCATACATTTTATAACTTCAGCAGTCTAAAGGTTAAAGCCTGTCAGTTGAATTTCATGAATTCCAGGAAGAAATGGGGAAGTAGCACCAACTCTTCATTGTATACCAGTGATCAAACATCTCCTCATTACACTTCAATATTGTTGCCTCTAAAGGTCACCATTGCTGAACATAATCACACAAAATCAAAACTGCAAACTTTATATATCATGGAGGTAGTAAATAGCTTGGAGGTTTATTTTCTGGTGCCTGAACAACATTCTGAACCCATTTATAAATTCTTGGGAACTGTGGCGGGAACCAAACATATTTGCAGTGCTTGACAATAGCTCCAATTAAATCAATTTCATATAAAAATATTTTTTCAGTCATTTCAGGTGAAAAACACAACTCCTATTCATTAAGTAGAAAACATCTTTTTAATTGGTCTGTCTAAAATGGATTTTTCCTTCCCTTGTCTTCCTGTAAAAACAAATTTGATAATTATTTATAAAGCACCTTCAGGATGGAATGTATAAAAGCTGAACTCAAAGGGAAGTCATGAAGTTCATCTAGTAAAGTCCTGGTATGCCCAATAAGTCACAGATGTTCTTTAGTTTTTCTGTGCATTGATTTTGCTGTATGTTATTTGGGCAATCTGCCACCTTGTAAGATGTATAGCCTAGCTTTATCCAAGCCACCATTGGCTCTTGCCTGAATTATTATAACAGCCTAACTGCTTCCACCCTTACTCCCCTGCATTCCTTCTCTGTTCTAGAGTCAGCATTATCTTTTGAACAAATAACTTCATATCTAAAGGAAAGGAACCCTTCAGTGGCTTCTGATTACATGTAAAATAAAATTCAAATTTCTTACCACGGTCTACAAAGCCCTGAATAAACTGACCCCTGCTTATCACTCTGATCTCAACTCCTACCATTGTTTTTCCTTATTCAACTTTAGCAACACAACTCATTTATTGAACATGCCAAGTAATTTGAGCCTAGAGATCTACACTTTTATTATTCATTGTGCAGGAAAGAATCTTGTCCCCAAATCTTGACATGGCCATTTCTTTTTTTTTTTTCCCCCCTCTGTCTCCTCTAGAATACTCTCAGAAAATCTGTTTCTACCCATCCAAACTGTTTACTTTCCCCTCCTAACGACTCTTTCCCCACCTCTTCATTGTTTCTTTCATGGAATTTACAATCTGAATTTATAATCTGTCTTATTCAGATATTTTGTTTGCTGGTTCTTTCTGTCTCTGCCTTCACTAGAAACAAATTGTGCTTAGTCTGTCTTATTCAATGGCATGCAATAGAAACTCAATAATAATTTATATAAGTATGATAAAGTCCTGGAATATTTCTCTTGTTAAAAATGTCTTTATGCCATTAAAGCAAGTTTGCAGACAGACTTAATTCAGAAAAAAACAACATAACAGTTTGACATGTATAGATGCAATGAGTATAAAGCACACTTCTATATGTTGCACTATTTTACATATTCATTTATAATTTTTGCTGTTGTAGCATGGTAAATTAAATATGATATTTTTTAGAAAGTATGATTTTTACCATGTTATAATGAAAAATGATTTTTAATTAGATTCCTAATACAGTTTTTACTTGAAAAAGATGATAAAGTATTTCTCTTCCAGTATGCAGCAACTACCAGGGAGTATTTTTTTAAATGTCTTCCCCATGTTTAAATCAAACCATTCAGTACTGTAGGAGCAGGAGGCCAACTGGTGATAAAATAATGCCCTTTGTTCTGATTTCTTGCCTTCATGGTAAAGAACTTAAGATGGTTAGTTGCTTGTTTTCATATTAGACCATTAAGTTCCCCACTTAAGAATTCAGAAGAGAACAATTCAAAAAGGAAATTAAGAAATCCCATTTTCTATAGCATCAAAAAGGTTAAAATACTTGAGAATACACTTAACCAAGAAGGTGAAAGACTTGTACATGGAAAACTACAATTTTGCTGAAAGAAATAGAAGATATAAATAAATGGAAAGACATGTTGCACTTATGGATTAAGAGTTACTGTTGTTAAAATATACATATTGCCCAAAGTGGTCTACAGATTCAATGCAATCCCTATCAAAATCATAATGGAATTTTTTGTAAAAAAAATAGGGAAAAAAACCCTCTAAAATCCACTAGGAACCCCAAGCGACCTTGAATAGCCAAACAAGCTTGAAAAAGAACAAAGTTATAAGCCTCATATGTACTGATTTCAAACCATACTGCAAGGCACCATTAATCAGGTGGTGTGGTATTGGCATAAAACAGGTATACAGACCAATGGAACAGAATAGATAATAAACCCTTGTATATGTGGTGACATGATTTTTGACAAGGATGCCAAAACTTAGAGAAAGGACAATCTTTTCAACAGATATCAAAATCAACAAATGGTATTGGCAAAACTGGATATCCATATATAAAAGAACAAATGTGGACCCTTATATTAAAAAAATTAACTCACAATGGATCAAAGATATAAATATGAGACATAAAACTGAAACTTTTGAAGAAAACAGAGGAGAAAAGCTTCAGGACATTGGATTTGGCAATGATTTCTTGGATATGACACCAAAAGTTCAGGCAACAAAAGCAAAAAGAGAGACTACATCAAACTTAAAACTTTTGCACATCAAAGGAAACAATCAACAGAGTAAAAATACAAACTTTGGAATGAGAGAAAATATTTGCTCATCATCAGGAAGTTAATATCTAACATCGAAAAGATACAACAATAACAACAAAACCTTATTGAAAAATGGGCAAAGAATTGAATAGACGTTTAATGGCAACCCACTCCATTACTCTTGCCTGGAAGATTCCATGGATGGAGGAACCTGGTGGGCTACAGTCTATGGGGTCACAAAGAGTCAGACATAACTGAGCAACTTCACTTTCTTTTTCTTTTCTCTAGAAAAGATATACAAATAACCAACAAGCATATGAAAACATGCTCAACAAAGGTAATCATAAGAGAAATGTAAATCAAAACCTCAATAAGATATCATTTCACATCCACTAGGATTGTTGTTCAGTCATCCAGTCGTGTCTGCTCTTTACAACCCCATGGACTACAGCACTCCAGGCTTCCCTGTCCTTCACCACCTCCCAGAGTTTGCTCAAACTCGGGTCCATTGAGTCAGTGATGCCACCCAACCATCTTGTCCTTCTGCCTTCAATCCTTCCCAGCATCAGGGTCTTTTCTAATGAATTGGCTCTTCACATCAGGTGGCCAAAGTGTTGGAGCTTCAGCTTCAGCATCAGTCCTTTCAATGAATTCAAGGATTGATTTCCTTTAGAATTGACAGGTTTGATCTCCTTGCTGTCCAAGGGACTCTCAAGCGTCTTCTCCAACACCACAGTTCAAAAGCATCAATTCTTTAGTGTTCAGCCTTCTTTATGGTCCAATCTCACATGGCCACTATCAAAAGAGCAGAAAATAACAAGTGTTGGTAAGGATGTGAAGAAATTAGAATATTTGTTCACGGTTGGTGGGAATGTAAAATGGTGTATTTATTATGGAAAACAGCATGGCAGTTCTTCAAAAAATTAAAAATGGAATTACCATATAATCTTGCCATTCCACTTCTGGGTATTTCCAAAAAGATTCAAAGTAGAATCTTGAAAAGATATTTGTACACCCATGTTCATCACAACATTACTGACAATAGCCAAGAAGTGTAAGCAGCTCAAATATCCATCAACAGATGAATGGATAAAGAAAATGTATTACATACAAAGGAATATTAGGAAGTCTTAAAAAAGAAACCCAATTACATGCTGCAGTATTAATGAACCTCAAGAACAGTAATGCCAAATGAGATAAGCCAGTAACAAAAGGACAATTATGGTGTGATTCCACTCACACGAATTATCTTAAGGCAGTCAAAATCTTAGAAACAGAAAATAGAAAGTTGATTGCCAAGGTCTTGGAGAAGGCAATGGCAACCCACTCCAGTACTCTTGCCTGGAAAATCCCATGGACAGAGGAGCCTGGTGGGCTGCAGTCCATGGGGTTGCTAAGAGTCGGACACAACTGAGCAACTTCACTTTCACTTTTCACTTTCATGCGTTGGAGAAGGAAATGGCAACCCACTCCAGTGTTCTTGCCTGGAGAATCCCAGGGACGGGGGAGCCTGGTGGGCTGCCGTCTATGGGATCGCTCAGAGTTGGACACGACTGAAGCAACTTAGCAGCAGCAGAAGGAGTTAGCATTTAAGGGGTATAGAGTTTCAATTTTGCAAGATGAAAACATTCTAGAGATCTGTTGCACAACAGTGTGGATATACTTAACACTACTGACCTGTACACTTAGAAATGGTTAAGATGATAAATATAATGTGTTTTTTACCACAATAGGAAAAGAATTCAGAATAAAGCTTTCTATTGTTATTTCCTGTAGCTAACAGAAATAAGCTTACCTCATGAAGTGCTTGTGCATGTGTGCATGCTAAGTTGCTTCAGTCATATCTGACTCTTTGTGACCCTGTGGACTGTAGCCCACCAGGCTTCTCTGTCCAAGGGATTCTCCAGGCAAGAATACTAGAGTGGGTTGCCATGCCCTTCTCCAGGGGATCTTCCCGACCCAGGGGTCAAACCTGTGTCTTTGGCCTCTACTGCATTGGCAGGTGGGTTCTTTACCACTAGTGCCATCTGGGAAGCCCCATGAAGTGGTTACTTCTGTTTAATTTTCTGCGCTCTGCTTGTTGATAAAAAGTTAGATAAAATTAGAAACTGAGAGCCACTAAAAAGAACTTTTGTCAAGGCAATCTATCAGATTAAAATTACAAGGACGCAAAGATGGGGAAAAGAAGATAAAATTGATTCCCACATTAAAATGCTACTTCCCACAGCTATATCTGCTGGTTTATCAGAATATTTAAAGTATGTGTTGCAATGTGTGAACACTTAATATCAATGACAGAAATAAGGGTGACTCTCTAGAGATTTCATTTAAAAAACCCCATGAACTGAATTATTCAAATATTTCTTTACATTTTGTATTTCATATAACATGCTTTAATTCTACTTGTTTATGATTAATTCCCAAATATGTTCACAAAGACTTCAAAAAAGTTTTATTGTGGGAAATCAACTAATAAATTTCTCTCAACATATGTAAGACAATTGTCAACTCTACTCTTTTGATTGCAAGATTAGATTTAATTTCCACTTAAGAGAAATCTAAAAAACTGTTTTTCTGAGTACAGCCTGGTTGTTATTTTACATTTCTTAGAAAATACATGTTGTTTTTGTTGTTGTTGTTAAAATCTTTACTGGCTGTTGATCCACACCTGGATGTGCCATACTCCATTCCAAAGAATTTCGTTTCCCTTGATTTTTCCATCATCTCTTGGCTTCACATTGCCAACAGTGATTCACATCCAAACTTCCTGTGAGACAGGGACTCCCTATGAGCAGTGGGGCTGGCACATTTCTCAGTCTTTGGTATCAGGCATGGCATCCAGGACATGTGCCATTTGCTGCTTCTTAAGCAGGGCTCTCAATGCAGGGATGAAAGAGAATTACAGATAGAGACAGATGATTGGTTTCTTATAACTTTTGACTACATGTGCTGATTCTGTTCAACCTAATGACTTAATGCTGAACCATTACAGTTCCCACCGCTGCTGAATATTATTTCATGGAGTTATGTAGTTTTATGTTTCTTCTCTTATTTATGTTTGTTTGGGGAATTTGTGAAATGCTTTTTGATCTGCCATAAGATGAGGGTTTTTTATACTGCAAAATAATGGGACTACATGCTGCATGAACTACCTTATCCTTTGTTCATTTTGCCCATTTTATTATACCCATTGGTAGCCAATAAATATGTCAACATGCTCTCATGTGAAACCTGTCAGACCTGTGAAGCATGACTCCCCATCATTGGATAGAAGTCTGAAAACAAATTTATCCCTGAAAAGAAATGAATGATAGGTTAAAGTATTTAAATCAGCCAGGAAATGGTAGCAACAATTTTCTTAAATGGCCATATTTAAACAAAGAACACTTTCTTTTTCTACTTTGAAATTATTAAGAAGTCTCAGTCTGAAAGGAAATCTGAAAAGTAACTGCTACTAGCAGGAAAGTAAATTGGCTGCTACCATCATCTTCCAGAGTTTAAAATCCTATTACCTCAATTTTATCATCTCTTTAAATCACTAAAAAACAATGACACATTTTAAATCACTAAAAAACAGTCACAAGCTGCACCATTCAATACAGTAGCCACTAGCTACATATTTAAATTTAATTTTAAATTAAAGTTTAATTAAAAGTACACTAGCCACATTTCAAGGGCTCAATAACAACATGTGACTGGTAGCTACCATATTGAACAGTGTAGATAGAAAATATTTCCTTCATCACAGAAAGCACAATTGGATAGCACTCTCTAAAGCATCATGTATACACATTTGCCATCATTTTTAGCTTTGGAAAATGTGCTCCACAGTCAAATTGTTAAATGCCACTTGTCTCAACCTGCACCTGTCCAATTTTACAAAGAATTTTAAGAAATCTCTAATTTGAGGTAAATAACTAGTGAGTGGCTGCCTTGTGAAACATAAGAACCACTTTCACAGTTTAAGGATTCCCAAATATCCTTTAGAAAAGATCTAATAATCCCTTTTAGACAATTGTTAGATACTCTTGTCTGTTTTTCTGAATTTCAATGAATTTAGGGAGTAGGCAGTAAACTTGTATTCCTATTAAATATTCAAAGGACCTTAAACATTACAAAAATCTTTAGTAGTAAGGAAATGAAACATCATGTTCCATTCAATTAGTACCATATCTTAATTATTTGAATGTAAGATCCCTTTCTCAATCTGAAAAGCACCTCTTAAACAATAATTGACCCTCTTTATTAAATGCAGAAGCCCTTTCTTTCATCAAAGGAGTAAGTGGATCTTTATCAGTCCAAAATGAAATGTTGGGGGTAGGCAATTTGTGATTGGAAAGGGGATTATTTTAATTCAGGGACAATGGAAGAATATGAAAGGGAATAAGATTTTCTGATCATAGAATAAAGCTACTTGTACATCACTCAAAGGAAGCCATTTCTCTCAAGTCATAGCCATAGCTGTGGTTCCCAACCCACTGCTACGCCTCCTTCCACTCTAAGGCTTACACAGCCACACACTTATAAACTGTAGGTTATGGGATTATTAACTCCCAGTCTCAGTGCACCCAGATATTTAAGTGCAAATAGTTATGTTTTAGGTGGGCTCTAAAAGTCTATGTGATTCAGCAGTCAAGAATCCACCTGCCAATGCAGGAGACCCAGGTTCAACCCCTGGGTCCGGAAGATCCCCTGGAGAAGGAAATGGCAACCCACTCCAGTGTTCTTGCCTGGGAAATCCCATGGCAGGCTACAGTCCATGAGGTCACAAAGAGTTGGACACAGCTTAGCAACTCGACAACAACAGCAGCTATGAATGAGTGGCTTATCTACTTCAAAAAGCATGAGTCACAAGTTATAGAGGAAGGCCCCAGGACCACATTGCAGGTAGGACAGACACTCTCTAGCTCTTGTCTTTAGAATATACCCAACAGTGGCCCTTAAGTGGAAACTGACATTTAAAGACTCTAACTTTAAAGATGAGGCAATTTTGATTTTGACTTGGATAGTTTGGTAATTTTTTCCCAGACATTTGTATATTTTGCTATTGCTTAGCAGTTTAAGTTCTCATTAAGGACTGTTAAGTGTGGTGGAGTCACATGCATTTGTATCAAAACCTTAATCCCTGTCACTTAATGGCTTGATGATCTTGGGTAAATATCTCAACCCTTTTGAAATTCAGCTTTTCCTTCTGGAAAAGGTGAGCTTCTTTTTACCTCAAATGAGGTTCATAAGAGGTCAATGAAATTGCATATGCTGAAAATGTAATCTGTACAATTTATACTAAAAACAAGTTAATTTTTTTAGTTATTTGCTCAGTACTTCAAAATGATAGATAATATTCTTCCTCTTTCTTTCAAGCACTACTATTTTTAATCACTCATCACCATGTATTCAGTGCTTGCTAAGTCATTTACGTATATTAAGTTTATTTATTATACATATTTTTAGATGAGGAAACTGAGACAGAGTAAGACTCATTAATATGCCTGCATAGAATTAACCCGAAACAGAGGTTCATATGTTGAAACTCGGAATGTGAACCCAACTTTCTAGTTCCAAAGCTACAGTTTATGCAACTTCACAATAGATGGAAATGTAGTGTTTAGTTTAGCCAATGTGTAATAAAAGTTTTAGGAAAGTGTTCACTTGTCTTCAATAAGGTAGAAAGTATGTTGACAACATTCTCTTCTGGTGAGTCAAAGGGAGCTTCACTAGAGAGTTAAGGCAGTGAGTATGCCTTATTCATACCTATTTTTTCACCAGTTAGCACATTGTCTTTTGGGCCACTGCAGTTGGCTGTCACGAAACGTCTCTGTTGTTTAGTCTCTAAGTCATGCCTGACTCTTTACAACCCCATGTATTGTAGCCCACTAGGCTCCTCCGTCTTTGGGATTTTCCAGGCAAGAATACTGGAGTGGATTGCCATCCCTGGATCTTCCCAAGCCAGGGATCAAACCCACATATCCTACACTGGCAGGCAGATTCTTTACCGCTGAGCCACAGGAAAGCCTTAAATGTCTCTGTAGTTGACACAAAAATGTTTTGCATCATTCTGCTGTGAAGATGACTGAAACACAAGGATATGTGTAGTGTCTTATTCCAAAATATGGAATTTTCTCTGAGGATTGTTTAAAAAATTAAATGTTAAATAATGAAGAATATATATGTATATATATATATACACATACATAAAAACACACATGCACACACATATATATTTCCATCATATGGTCATGCATTTTAATTCTTTAACAAGTATGGAGAGAAACAGAATAATTTTCATTTTAGTTAACAGTATACTAATATAAAAATTTTTTTGAAGTTTCAATTTCTGATTTGTTTCCATATCAGCAGTTTCCTTTTTTAAAAAAAAAATTTCCTAAAGAAGTATTGGGTTGGTAGTAAATCCACAACAAAATTAAAATCTGACCAGTACCTACCAAAATTTTCACTCTGCAACAGGAAGACTCAAAGGAGATGAAACACTCAAGGTTAATAAGATTATCACCATTCTCTCTCTCTCTCTTTTTTGTATGTATATCTAAATCTGTGCCTCCTGGCCTTTCTTCACTAAGCAGAAGATTGTAATTATTGCTAAAGTCTCAGGTTTTTGCTTCTCTGCACAAAAATGAAATCAGTAGTGTGTAGCTGAATGCATTCCAGATAGCAATAGCATATCATTAGCATATCAGTGACAGCAACAAAAAATACATGACAACAAAACATTGCATACAAATGAAGATGTGTAAGAGTTTTCTACAAAAGAGAAACTGTTTCCTTGTTACTTTTGAAATGAGTCTTTACATTATAGTATGCAGATCCAAAGCTTTGCAAACCTGAAAATTCTAGGAAATAAAATAGGAAACTCTGAGAAATCCAGATCCCACCCCACTAAGTCTCTGCTGTTTTCTAAAACATATCCTAATCTCCCAATGCTCCAAAATTCATCATCTATCTGCCCAGTTAACACTTCTTAAAGCATCTAACAAGGAACCCCCAGTGAAACCCACAGAGTTTGTTTTATAAGCAAACTATCAAGATTTGTTTTCTACTTTCACATTAAGACTCAAGAAAATTATTTTAACCTGATGTGGTAAGATAGGTTAATACTAAAAGTATTAGAAACATATATAAACAAATATAATAATATTAAGTATATAAAATAAAGGCATTTATATACAATTATACATAAACACATATGTATGTTTCTTATTCCCTAATAGACAAAAGATAAAAATGTTCTTTGTCAACAGGGAGTTGTCTTCTACATGGTGATTCACTTAACTATAAACTTTCCATCTTCTGGTGCCTCTTCTAGAGTCTTAGAGTCTTATCACCATCTACATCCAGTAGGCAGAAGGCAAAACAACATGGAGGAGCCCTCAGGGGAGATTTTATGGGCCTTACTTGGACATACCATTCACATTCTATAGGTTAGATGAAAATCAAAGGTCCACATGTAATTGCAAGTCAGGCTGGGAAATAGACTAGATGTGTATCCAGGAAAAAGAGGAAACAGATTTTGGTCAAGAGCTAGCAATATCTACCATATCAGAATTTTCTAAATCCTGCCTGGCATAAATTATCACAGTTTCCTTCCAGCCTTTTCTCCAGAATAGGAAGTTACACTTTCTCAGTGGAAAACACACGATGGAAAAATTAAATGTGACTCATGCAATTTACTACTCCTGTAGAACCATTGCAAGTCATTCTGCCCTTCTGTGGTTTGATCTCCACACAACCTTCTCTCTAAAAGAATTTTAAGTACTATATTTTCAGTGACTTTAAAAATCTCACTTTATACAGAATTTATTTCAGAAATAACATCAGAGAAGAAATTGGAATATGTTTTTGAAAAATACAAGACTCATCTGTCTGTACTTCTGACAAATAAACAAGGACTGAGAAAATATTGGTCAAGTCATATGAAAGCCATAAAACAAAAGCCTTTTATCCAAATGACATACACTGTTCATGACAAACCTTTAACCTGAAACTAAATACATTTTTAAAAATTAGCAGTGTTTTCTAGGTGTGAGCATGACCCTTTTAATCAGCACACAGAAGAAATTTTATGAAGTCAGAATGCTTTTGTGCTAGTACATTCCCCTTTAGTTAATTAGACTTTACTTCTGAACCTATGACGCATGCTCTAAAAATTCTAAGCTATTCACAAAATATCTTTGAAGAACAGATTGAGGTTTCATTATTTATAACTCAGTCAAGATACCAAACTGGGTAGATTATAAACCTGCTGATACAGTAGCTTTTCTTCATCACTCTTTGAATTGTTGCTACTCAAGTTTCTAATTTATGTGCAAATTGAATTTGCCTAATGCATATAGTAAACTCTTTTTCTATTTTTTAAGCAGTTTCCTATACAGTGGTTTAAAGCACTCTTTCTGCATCTTATAAAAAGATAATGTAGCAAAGAGTTTATTTATTTTCTTTGTTTTTCATGTTACTTTCCATATACTCCACCCAGAGACTAGAGTGATTTTCTTTTATGAACTGAATATTCATCTGAAAGCAAAGTCTCCTATGCCCTGATCTGATTTAATTCAACTGAGAAACAAATGCAGAACTGGTTTTGTGGCATTTGTTGAGAGCACAGATACCAAGGCATCAGGATTCTGTTTTCAATGTTGTTCCCAATCTTCTCAGACAGATGATTTGCTGTTGCTTCCATTTACATTGTTTAAAAGGAATACATAATCCCCTCAGTGTGGGAGTCACTGAGGTCAATGAACTGAAGGTTAATTTCATTGAACCTTCACTCTATTACACACTATCTGAAAAACTAGGAATCAAGGACAAAATTTTTACTCTTCTAGGGGAATGAACAGTTTAGCAAATAAGATGGGCATGTTGACAGATCTCTTGTATTTATGCCAATGGTTATCAACCGTTCAGTGTTCTAGGAATAATTTCAAATACTAGAGTCATTGATGGAATATTTGAAAAGATTAAAAGACTCAAAATATGTCAAAAATAATTTTCAAAGTGCCATTGCTACTGACTAACAATTTTGTAGGACTCTGGGCAGGCTTCCCCAGGGGCTCAAGGGTAAAGAATCCAACTGCAATGCCAGAGCCACAGGAGACTCGGGTTGGATCCCTGGATGGGGGAGATTTTTATTTTTCTTTAAAGAGAGATATGTTTATTCCATGATCAGTACAGACCAAATGCATATTCACCATATGAAAGTCAAACCAGTGACTCCAGAATTTGGCCAACACGGAGGCACCAGTGTCATGGTGTAGAGTGAGTTCTCATGGCACGTGTAACCTCACCAAGGGCTCCAATTATAAAATTACAAAAAAAAGTTAGGGAAGGGGCAGCTAGTTGGCTGGGCCAAGTACCAGGCAGGGAGTCTCTGCCTTAGTCTGTGGCCTATGGCCCTTGCGCCCACCTCACCCCATAGCCCTTCCTTTTCTGGTTAAAAAAAAAAACACAAAACTCAAAACAGATTTTACCTTGAAAATAAAAAGAAAAAACTAACAAATGTGGGGAGGACACAAGGATAAGAAAACACAGTTTTCCAGTTTTATAATTGAAAATAGTAATAAAGTTTGAAACAGTAAAATATAGGCAGTTTTCTGTGTGTGTTTTGTATGTTTTGTTTTATGTGTGTGTGTTTTGTGTGTTGTTTTTTTTTAGTTTTTTTTTAACACCAGTTTGGTGGAGTCACTAACAAACTTCAAGCAAAGATATGCCAACTATGTGTCACTACACAGTACAGCCAGTCACACGCTACCCACTGCTCGGTGGCAGCTGCTGCTCAATGAGGAGATGATCACACCATTTCAGAGACAAGCGGTACCATTGTGTCTGGAGAAGAAGAAAGAATTAAAAATAAGATCCAACAACAACAACAAAAAACCCAGAAACACAGGTGGGAAGGAACTGGTTGGTGGCCTCACTCGCCAGGTGAGACCAGCCCACACACACACGTGTGACAGTCACTTCGCTCCAGATTGCCATAGACACAAACACACCTCCACAACACTATTCCCTTTTGCACAAGCAAACACTTACAGAGAGTGGCTCTCGATTAAAGGCTCGTGGAGGGGAGGGGAAGGGAGGAGCCGGGTCTATTCAAGGCAAAATCAATGCCAGCAAGGGGGTGGGTCAGCACCCTTGCCACTTCCAGCTCTTGCAGGCCTGCCCTGGTCTCCTGGGTGTGGGCAGCGGCAGCTGGGGTGTGGAGAAGGACTCCCGGCGGGCAGGACGTCACGATTGTCACACTTTCGGGGACAGTAAACCAGTCACGGTGGCGGCAGCAACGACGTCCTGTGCATACTGTGTAGACATTTGGCAGAGAGAGGGGCCTCTGCTCCACACCGGGGGACTCGGAGCTTGGGTCTAGCCGGCACTCGCTCATGGCGAGGCATGCCCTGTGCGGATGTCCTGTGGGAGCTAACAGGAAGTCAGGCTGGCTATGAGGCAGCCAGGCTCTGCGATCCTCAGCTGCCTATCAGGACTGCCCCAGGCATAGCATGCAGGAGAGCCAGGCCTGGAGATACCCCTTCGCCGCTGCTACTGCCTCCGCTGCTGCCCCTAACACTATGGAGAGTCAACGTTTTGCCAGGAAATCAAAGTCAGAGGTCACCCAGATGCTCTCAGAAAAGATTTTCTTCAAATATTGACAACAGATCACTCTGGAAATTCACGTCAACTGTAGATGCCGTCGCTTCCCGGCGCCTTTGCTTCTGCTCCTGCTTCTGGGCCAACTCTCTCTGCTGGTCCAGCATGGACTGGGGCTGGCAGCTCCGGGCCTGGGGGGCGGCGGCGGCGGCTACAGCAGCTGCCTGTGGCTGCTGCGGCGGCTACTGTTCGCCAGGAACAGCAGGAACAGCTGCTACTTCTCTTCCTGGCGCCGACTTGCCGCCTCGTGGGCTCGTCGGGCCTGCTCCAGCGCATCCTCGTCTTCCTGGCTCCTCATGCGCTCCTGCAGCAGCCGCTCCTTCTTCTCTGCGTGCTCAGCCTGCGCCTTCAAGGCCTTCTCGCGCTCCTCCTTCTCCCCGGCCGCCCAGCGGAACTCCTTGAAGCTGTCACTCGCGGACTTGCCTGTGTAGGACCGGATGGTGGGATGCTTCTGCAGCAGGCTAGCCCAGGAGCCCATGTTCTTGATTTTTAGGTTCTTTTTGGGTGCAACTGGCATCTTCGGCTCCTGTTTCTGTTTGTCCTTGTCTGGGGCCCCCGGTGGGGATGCTTTCTGCTTAGGGGGCCGAATGACAGGCCTCCCTACATCCACAGGCTTCATCTTAGGCCGCTGGGGCAAGTGGGCGGGGGCCTTGATGTTCTCTGGGGAGGAGGGCATGGCAACCCACTCCAGTATTCTTGCCTAGAGAATCTTGTGGACAGAAGAGCCTGGCAGGCTACGGTTCATTGCGTCACTAAGAGTTGGATTCACTAAAGCGACTTAGCACTCACCCACGCAGGACTCTCGGAATTATTTGATTCTCTATTTGCTTGGTAACTATAGCATTCTGTTGCTGTTTAAATAGACTGCCCTGACCATATTCTCTTACATATTCACTAGAAAAAGTTAGCATACATTCCAGTAAACATGGAAGTCTTTTCGTGGGACTGAGCCACCTACCTACCAAAATAATGCACCCTGGATGGTGATGACCATGATAAATACAATTTCATTATGTTTGGACCATTATAAATTTGGAGATTTTTTTTTTTTAACCACTGCCTAAACTACTCTAATACAAAAATATAACCCCTAACCCCTGCAATTTGTCATTTTATTAATCTTTGCTCCACCAAGCAAGCAAGCAAGCACTGAGGGGGTCAGAAGAAAGAGGCTAAATAATATTTGCAAAATAGTTTCTTCTCTATCTGACCCTTAAGAGCCTTTTTCATAGAAACATCCACATACTTCTTCTTCACACTTATGTAAAAATAACCTCCTCATCTACAGTCTTATTCATTTGAAGTCCCTGACACTCTAGACAAAGGGTTAGCCACTGTCTGTCCACTCATCCATAAAATCCATACCCCTTATGCATGTATTTTCCAAAAAAAGGACAAGAACTTGCCTGAAGTCTAGACCTGAGAGGCTTTCCCTGCCCCATTGCCCTTCAAGGCAATCCTGTGTGAGACTGAAATGCTACCATAGTCCACTCTGGACAGTACCATCCTTAAACTAGGCTGTTTTGTTTTCAGTGAACTTTTTGAGGGACTAGGATTTATTTGAGGGAGAGGTCGCAGTGCAGCATGATTATGTGCAATGCATCTGAGGGATCTATTCTCTCAATTACCTTGTGCTTTGGGGTCTTTCTTCAGGTGCTGCAACGGAGCCATAGCCCAAAAGTATCAGCCCTCATAAAGGCAGTTTTATTAAACTGGACCTGAACCATCATCCAAAGGAAGGTATTTACCTTTCCTTGAATAAACATTCCCAAATAAGATTTTTCTTTAACTACTCACAGTTCTTCTGAGTTCATCTCCATCAACCTATTTACTGAATGCCTTATTCTCTGCAAAGTATATTTTATGGTATTATTTTGATTAATCATCTAGCAAAATGACTAGTAAAAGAAGTGAGGTAGTGGTCATATATTACTAGATTTCACTGCATATACCCTATGGGCTTCCCAGGTGACACCAGTGGTAAAGAACCCCGCCTACCAATGCAGGAGGCATAAGAGATGTGGGTTTGATCCCTGGGTCGGGAAAATCCCCTGGAGGAGGGCATAGCAACTCACTAAAGTATTCTAGCCTGGAGAATCCCATGGACAGAGGAGCCTGTGGGCTGCAGTCCATAGGGTCACAAAGAATTGGACACGACTGAATTGACTTAGCCTGCACATATAACATATACTTCATTGTCCAGAGAAGATGGCTTTATAAAATGTTACCCCTAGAACAGCCAACTGGGGGTAACATTTTCTGAAGTTGGGTATTTATTCTGCATAGAGTTCTCAGATAAAAAATAGGACACCCAGTTAAATATGAATATCAGATGACAAATTTTTAGTATACGTATACACTAAATTTTGCATGGGACATGCTTATGTTAAGAAGAACTCTTTGTTTATGTGAAATTCAAATTTAACTGGGCATCCTATACTTTTAATTGCTAAATCTGGCAACTCTATTTCCATAAGATGTGCTACATATTTTGTGCCATCAACAAATAGATGATGCCATTTCTCAAGAGTACATGAGCCCAATAACCCAAGGGTAGAGGTAGGAATAGCACTGATTGCACCAAATAGTACACTCGAGAACAGTTGGTTTTCCATCTCTAAGCTTTGTTGCTGCTAAATTAGAAGTCGTAGTTACTAAGAAAGGAGTGTTTCCACCAGAATGCATGATAATGGTTACATTGAGCTGAAAGCTGAGACTCCCCATGCCAAGAATAGGGGTGCTATATTTCCTAGTGTTTGAGTTATATATTACTGTGTAATAAGTCACCCCTAAGTCAGTGACTGGAAGAAACAATAACATCCCATTTGCTCAGAAGTTTTCAACTGGTCAAGCTCCATGGAGGCATTTTATTTCTGTTCCACTCAGAGATGTTCCAAGTCTGGGGGTGGGGAGGACTTGTGTGGAATCAACTGAAGGCTCAGTCATTCATGTCTGGTGGTTGATGCTGGCTGTAGCCTGGTACCTCAGCTGGGTCTGAAGTCAGAATATCTCGATATGGCCTTTCCATATTTTTTCTTGGCTTTCTCACAGCATGATGGAAGGATTTCAACAGGTCAGATACCCTAAGAGAGAACATTAGGTGAAAACTGTATTGCCTTTTCTAACCTTGCTTTTTTCTTTTCAAACCACCACTTTGTCAAGAAAGGTCCATATAGTCAACACTATCATTTTTCCAGTAGTTATGTACAGATATGAGAGTTGGGCCGTAAAGAAGGCTGAGAAGCAAAGAACTGATGCTTTCAAATTGTGGTGCTGGGGAAGACTCTTGAGAGTCCCTTGGACAGCAAAGAGATCAAACCAGTCAATCCTGAAGGAAATCAACCCTGAATATTCATTGGAAGGACTGATGCTGAAGCTGAAGCTCCAATACTTTGGCCATCTGATGTGAAGAGCCAACTCATTGGAAAAGACCCCGATGCTGGGAAAGATTAAGGGCAGAAGAAGGGGATGACAGAGAATGAGATGGTTGGATAGCATCACCGACTCGATGGACATGAGTTTGGGTGAACTCTGGGAGTTGGTGATGGACAGGGAGGCCTGGCATGCTGCGGTTCATGGGGTCGCAAAGAGTCGGACACGACTGAGTGACTGAACTGAACTGAACTGATTTATGTTCAGTGTACCGTATTTTCAGAGATTAAGAAATGTGTGATGCATTTTGGAAAATTTCCCATCTAAATAATTAAAGAAGCTTGTTGCAAAAAATGATACCTTTACATTAGCTGGAAATTCAGGACACACAGACACACACACACACACTCCCCTCTTAACCTCAGTGTGAACTCATAACTTTATGCCAAGATAATTCCTTCTTCAGATACCTGTATTTAATGGAAAATTAGTTTACCCAATTAACCAAGAATAAAATTGCAGTTGAATTTGATTTTTCCCAATCACTTTGTCTTATTTCTCCTCTAAAATCACTCTCAGGTCTAACTCCCATGTTTCCATCCTAATTGTAGTGTGTACAATGGATGTTCATGGACCTGGACCCTAGTTATGAGTAGTGGGACTCTGAGCAAGTCTCTTGGTTTCTATAGTTAGTTTCTTTTCCAGACTGTAAAGGGGTTACACCTGATCCATGTTTTACAAACTGCAAGTCACAACTTACTAGAAAATCTTAAAATAAATATAATGTATTTCCATCAGCCTCTCTAAAATTTAAAAAGAGCAGAGCAAAAAAATGTCAAATGTCATCATAAATACTAAGGATAAACACTGTTCTATTAAACATTTTTATTTGTTTTGTAATTATGTGTGTATGTAAAACATTTCCTGTCTATAGCTGACAGTTTAAAAAAAAATTGAAATCCACTGCACTAGATGATTTGAAGGTCCTTCCATTGATAAATTATAAGATTTTATTCTGGGCCTTTACCATTTCATGTCAACAAAGGTCCATCAGTCAAAGTTATGGTTTTTCCAGTAGTCATGTATGGATGTGAGAATTGGACTACCAAGAAAGCTAAGCACCAAAGAATTGATGCTTTTGAACTGTGGTGTTGGAGAAGACTCTTGAGAGTCCCTTGGACTGCAAGGAGATCCAACCAGTCCATCCTAAAGGAAATCAGTCCTGAATATTCATTGGAAGGGCTGATGTTGAAGCTGAAACTCCAATACTTTGGCCAAGTCAGTTCTTTGGATACAAAGAACTGACTCACTGGGAAAGACCCTGATGCTGGCAAAGATTTAAGGCAGGAGGAGGAGGGGACGACAGAGGATGAGATGGTTGTATGGCATCACCGACTTGATGGACATGAATTTGAGCAAGCTCCGGGAGATGGTGAAGGACAGGGAAGCCTAGCATGCTGCAGTTCATGGGGTTGTAAAGAGTTGGACATGACTTAGCAACTGAACAACAGCAACCTTGCTTTGGAAAATATGTTAAGTTCATTTCTACCACATCCTGTTTGTTAAATTTAGGTCGCTCAGGTGGCCCAAGTTCAAGAGAAACATTAGGGTCTACCATTTAATGAGAAGACTCTTAAAGAATGGAGGGCATTTTTCTTTTTTAATCATTGCATCTTGTGGGATCTTAGTCCCCCAACCCCAGTGGAATCCCCTGCATTTGATGTGAGGAGTCTTAACCACTGGACCACCAGGGATGTCCCAAGGGCATTTTTAAAGGATCAGTCTATCCTCTTTCCATAAATTATTTATATTCCTGCTACATGCAGAAGTGCTTCCCTGGTGGCTCAGATGGTAAAGAATCTGCCTGCAATGCAGGAGACCCAGGTTTGATCCCTGGGTCCAGAAGATCCCCTTAAGAAGGGAATGACAATCCACTCCAGTATTCTTGCCTGGAGAATTCCATGGACAGAAGGGTCTGGCAAGCTACAGTCCATGGGGTCACAAAGAGTCAGACACAACTGAGCGACTGACCCAAACACACATGCTAAATAAATCCATCCTTCCTCAGTAGTCTCCCAAATTTTCATCTATTATGACATAAAGTTTCTGATCTTAGGTCTAGAACTTCATCATCTAACCAGATACAGATACAAATAAGGCTTCATCCTTGTGATTCAAGTATAGCTCCTTCAAAACAGTTCTTGATATGAAGACTTGTAAAGTAGAGGCAAGTTATCTGCCATTCACACAATCAATGTACAATGGCTGGACATGGATAAGATAGCTTCCATAAACCTTCCTGTTCAAAAATGAGGAAAATTAGAGATACTCAAGAGTTTTTGCTGCTGCTGCTAAGTCGCTTCAGTCGTGTCCAACCCTGTGCGATCCCATAGATGGAAGCCCACCAGGCTCCCCCGTCCCTGTGATTCTCCAGGCAAGAACACTTGAGTGGGTTGCCATTTCCTTCTCCAATGCCGGAAAGTGAAAAGTGAAAGGGAAGTCACTCAGTCGTGTCCGACTCTTAGCAACCCCATGGACTGCAGCCTACCAGGCTCCTCAGTCCATGGGTTTTTCCAGGCAAGAGTACTGGAGTGGGGTGCTGTTGAGTTGACAGTAATTCTGGAATGCAGCCAGGCCCAAATTCCCATAATTTTGGTTGGAGCTCTGTTCTGATGACTGGAAATGATTCTCCATGGCTTTTGACTCTGCCCTCTGAACTCTCAGTCCACTCTCTGAGTCATTGTTTCTTTTCCATAAGAAACTGCCAGTGTTCGTAGCTAAGTAGATTCTGCAGCCTTTTCCGGTCATTCAGGGATCAAAAGCTTCTTTTAATTTTGTACTGTCTCAGTTCAAGTTGGTAATGTTTCTACCAAAACCATTTCCTTAAACTTCTTGTGACTTACTGACTTCATTCCATTAGTAAAAGTCGTACTTTTAAATCTCTTGAAGATGAATCTTTCTTTGTTTTTTTTCTTTTTTTTTAAATTTTATTTTTAAACTTTACAATATTGTATTGGTTTTGCCAAATATCGAAATGAATCCACCACAGGTATACATGTGTTCCCCATCCTGAACCCTCCTCCCTCCTCCCTCCCCATACCATCCCTCTGGGTCGTCCCAGTGCACCAGCCCCAAGCATCCAGTATCATGCATCGAACCTGGACTGACGACTCGTTTCATATATGATATTATACATATTTCAATGCCACTCTCCCAAATCATCCTACCCTTTCCCTCTCCCACAGAGTCCAAAAGACTGTTTTATACATCAGTGTCTCTTTTGCTGTCTCGTATACAGGGTTATTGTTACCATCTTTCTAAATTCCATATGTATGTGTTAGTATACTGTATTAGTGTTTTTCTTTCTGGCTTACTTCACTCTGTATAATAGGCTCCAGTTTCATCCACCTCATTAGAACTGATTCAAATGTATTCTTTTTAATGGCTGAGTAATACTCCATTGTGTATATGTACCACAGCTTTCTTATCCATTCATCTGCTGATGGACATCTAGGTTGCTTCCATGTCCTGGCTATTATAAACAGTGCTGCGATGAACATTGGGGTACACGTGTCTCTTTCCCTTCTGGTTTCCTCAGTGTGTATGCCCAGCAGTGGGATTGCTGGAGGTTACTTTAAGACTCTATGAGACAACACCTCTAAGATTCTTAGAAGTTCTATTTAATATTGGGAAAAAAACCTGTGAGACATACCTGTAATATTATTAGAGGAACTTTTGTTTAAGGTGCCAAATTAAATCTTTTTCAGTTTATATCAAAGGTTTTAAGCTCATGGCCTAGTCTTAATCTTTAGGCTGTATTCCTGACAGGAACCTGGATTTCATATCTACCCAGAAGTTATTTTTTAAGTTTAGCATTGTTTGCCATCTGGAAAGACTGGCGATAAAGAACAGTTTGTTTTTGATTTTCAAATGAAGCAAATTTTGGCTCCTTAACATTTCTTTTTTCAGCTTATCTCTCCTTCTTCCAGCATTTTACTATAGGCAGCTAGAAGAAGCCAGGAAATACCCTAAATACTGTGCCTAAAAATATCCTTAGTTAGGTCAGCCATTTCATTGAGTATATTTTCTATTTTCCATATTACTGAAGGTGACAGTATTGCTAAACTTTCCACCATCACAGGGCAAGAGCCTCTTTTTCCCAGCTTGCAGTAATGTTTTCCTCACTTTCTGTTAAGCCTTCACCAGTGGGCCATCAGTTCATGGGCCGTCAGTCTTCTGCTAGCAGTCTCTTCAAGGTTCTTAAGCTTTCACTAACATTGCCCTCCTGGTCCTTCCAGAACCCACTCATAATCCAATTCCAACGCCACTGCCACATATTTTTAATTTGTATTATGGCAGCAGCCTACTTTCAAGTACTAAATTGTGTCCTCTAAATGTATCCTCTGTTACTGAGAAATAAACCATCCCCAAATGTAGTACATTAAAGATAACATTTATTTTGCTCACAAATCTGAAATTTGAGCAGGGTTTAGCTGGGAGGTCTGTCTTTGCTCTACTTACCTTCAGCTAGTATGGCTCAAAGACTGAGAGCTGACAGTCAGGTGGAAGCCTTATTACCTTTCATGATCTGAGTATCATTTGTGCAGCATTCTATTCATGAGGGTGGGTCACTGAAGCCAGCCCATTAGATAGAATTAGACTCTACCATTTAGAGGAAGAATTTGCAGACATTTAGAAACCACCACCGATGGGAAGACCGATTCTGATTTTCAAGGGGAAATTTTGTAGCTGCTACGTATTGGAGCAGAAAGGAGTATATCATGAACTTAGGGGTGGAAAAACTGTACAGCATGAGGAGAACTCAGACACTGTTCTTAGGTGTGTAAATCAGAACATTTGTTCTGGAAAGATCTAGTTGTTTAGAATTTGTGCATATTATTCAGCAGAGCAGTTATACCCGCTGAAGACATCTAAGGGAAACTAACACATGCACAAAATGAGACACCCCAACACAACAGAGTTGGTAATATTATTTCCTAATGGCTCAGATGGTAAAGAGTCTGCCTGCAATGGAGGAGACTCAGGTTCAATCCCTGGGTCAGGAAGATCACCCGGAGAAGGGCATGGCAACCCACTCCAGTGTTCTTGCCTGGAGAATTCCATGGACAGAGGAGCCTGGTGGGCTACTGTCCATGGGGTCACAAAGAGTCAGACATGGCTGAGCAACTAACACTTCCATTTTCACACTTTTCAAACTATATAAATAATTTAATTAAAAATTGATAATGAAATACATATCATGAAATAGTATGTAGTATTTAACACAAATAACCTTGAGCTATATGCATCAGTGAGCCTCCCAGGTGATTTAATGGTAAAGAGTCTGCTTGTCAATGCAGGAGACACAGGTTTGATCCCTGGGTTGGAAAGATCCCCTAGAGAAGGAACTGACAACCCACTCTAGTGTTCTTGCCTGGTAAATCCCATGGACAGAAGAACTGGCAAGCTACAGTCCATGAGGTAGCAAAAGAGTCAGGCATGACTTGGCAACTAAACAACAATTTGCATCAGTAGAAATAAATCTCCGGAACAATACTGAAAGAAAAAAGCAGAATTATATACAGACAGTGATGTTTGAAAGCTTGCAAACTTTTTATCTGGAATATATATGTATATAATAATAGAATAGAAATATGAAAATTGAAATGGTAAATATTAAATTTAGCAAAAATGATTATCTCTGGGAAGAAAGGGGAAAAAAGGATTGGAGAAACAAGGAGCTTTACTATATTTGTAATGTTTTACTTTCTTAAAAATAATTTTGAAGCCAATACTGGGAAAACATCAAGAGTTTATTTAAGATTGGGTGCGGGGGTACGTGACTGCTCTCTTTGTTGTCATTCTTCTGTAATCTGAAGTACTTTAATTAATAAAACAACATGTATATATAATAAACAAGCTCCATAATGTTTATCTTGAAGATGAGAAAGAGAAACTGAGTTGGTTTCTCTTTCAAAATGTTGGTTGAGATAGTGACCTCTTAAGAATTACCTCCATCATAATGTGACGAGTTCAGTGGGCTCAGCTCAGGAGACAGCGATTAGACTTACGTTGTCATGAACACAGAGCTAAGAGAACGATGTCTAAAATTAGCAGCAGTGACAGGGTCAGAAGCCCTTACCCCCTAACTATTCCCAAGAAGGAAAGCTGTCCCAAATCACCACTTGTGATGGTCTGATGGGAATGGGAGTTGTCCCCCTATCAGGACTTGCCTTGTTTTCAGAAAACACTATCAGCTGAGCTGTCATTTTTAACAAAGCCCAAAAGGAGAGTGAAAGCTTTGTTTCTCTCTTTGCCCACCCCTCAAACGCTGTTTGACGAACCTATTCAGTTTTAAATAAACCGTTATGTTGCACAGCTGCACTGTGCTGATATGAAAGTGAGTTGATCGCACTGTCTGTAATTATAAGGGGGAGTGTGGAGGTTGTGTGATGTGAAAAGTTTATATGCATACAGATTAACTGCAAAACCAAATAAAAAAGTACTCAGCAGAGATGAGGAGGTAGAGATTGTGGATCTTTCTGGGATATAGGGCTGGGTTTGGCTTTTCTCCAAAGAGGTAACCCATTCATGTCTAAAGGTAAAGAAAACAATGAAAGAGAATACAGCTAAATACGAGAATTTAAAAGCCTTTTTTAAGCCTTTCCTTATTTCAGTAGTTGGAGACCAAATTGAATCAAAAAATAAGGATGACAAAAAATGGGTAGCAATAGCAGATTTTCAAATTGACCAACATGACGATCACGTAGGAAGGCCCCCTGGAAATTGTGAGAATCTGAAAACTGAGCTTGAGACTTAGACCTGACTTAAATTACCATTTCTGTGAAGTTGGAGCATCATATAATGAGGGTCTGGGGCTAGAACAATGTTTCTCAAATGTATTCCTGAGGCCATCTGTGTCAGAATCAAGTAGAGGTCCCCAGGACAAATGCAGATTCCTGGAGCACACCACAGATCTGCATGATTAGCATGCACTGGCCAGGCTAATAAGATACATTTTAACAACTCCGTGAGTTTGTGTATACCATTTGAGATCCAGTACTGAGTATACCAGATTTTTTTTTTTAATGCATGTCCAACACCCTTCATTTTTATTTTTTTAAATTTTAGTATAGTTGATTTACAGTGTTATGTTAATTTAGGTGTATAGCAGTGATTCAGTTTATATACATATATATATTCAGTTAGTGTTAGTTGCTCATTCGTGTCCAACTCTTTACAACTCTATGGACTGTAGCCCGCCAGGCTCCTCTGTCCGTGGAATTCTCCAGGCAAGAATACTGGAGTGGGATGCCATTCCCTTATCCAGGGGATCTTCCCAACACAGGGATCCAACCTGGGTCTCCTGCATTGCAGGCAGATTCTTTACTATCTGAGTCACCAGGAAAGCCCAAATATATATATATTAGATTCTTTTCCCTTATAAGTTATTATAAAATGTTGAGTATAGCTGCCCACCTGAAACTATCACAACATTGTTCAATATAAAATAAAAAGTTAAAAAAATATATTTCATATAGTTCCTTGTGCTTTACAGTAGGTCCTCATTGGTTTTCTACTTTATATATAATAGTGTGCATACCAGATTTTAAATACTACCTCCAAATCTTTGATGACTGAACAAGATTCCATTTGACCATGTCCAGATTGTATGACATTTTCTGCATCCTGTAAGAAAATTAATCTATTTTCTTAAGATTTTGGTGTAGTTTTCCAAAATGCAAGGTATAATATGCCCTTTGAATAAAAGTGTTCCTAGTAAAAAAAACAGCTCTCTCTAGAAATTTCTGTTGATGACACTGATGAAGAAATAGAATAGATAGTTCATACATTCAGAAGCATTATCATTTAATTCCATACAGTGAACCAGAATAGGATATTTAGAAATGTTATTTAGAAAGGGACGGTAAGAGTTTTCATAGGAAATACCAGGATTAGCTTCCTTAATTTACTGCTTTCTGCACTCATCTGCAATATTTCACTGTGTTGATTCTAGTTCAGTGTCTTTAAATTTGCTTTCTAGTCTTTTTCTTTCATCAAATATTTGCTACGTCTTCTAAATGGCAGGAGTTTTGTTTCATGCATGAGATACTAAGATTGAAAAAGACACTTTCCTCAAAGAACTCACATGTATTGGGTTAAAGAAGCAATATACACTACCATATTATTGTTGTTGTTTAGTCAGTAAGTCATGTCTGACTCTTTTGCGAACCCATGGACTACAGCCATCCAGGCTCCTCTGTCCATGGGATTTCCCAGGCAAGAATACTGGAGTGGGTTGCCATTGCCTTCTCCAGGGGATCTTCCTGACCCAGGGATTGAACCTATGTCTCCTACACTGGCAGGCAGATTCTTTACCAATGAGCCACCAGTGAAGCCCCAACCATATTATTACAGAGGTATTTATATGAATAAAATGATTTAACACCATAGAAAAGGAAGCAACTTGCTCTCATTCAGAGAAGTCAAGGTCAGTTTTACCAAAGAGGTGATACTGGATCTGGATCTTAGAGACTGTTATGCTAGAGAGGGAAGATGGGGGAAAAAGGTCAGAATAAATGTGAGTAAGAAGGGAAGCCTAAGCAAAGGCATAAAAATTTTTAATGGTTCCATCTATTTAAGAAATGATATTTTATTCTTGGTTTAGGGAAGAAAGATAGTATATAAGTTTGCAAAATAAATTTAGGATCAAGTTGGGAAGGTCTTGAATACCATGCTAAAACTTACAATAATTTTTAAGTCAGTGCGAAGGCTTGCTGTGATCTATGCTTTAAAAATGTTCTCTACATAGGCAAAACACTCTCTGACATACATCACAGCAGGATCCTCTATGACCCACCTCCCAGAATATTGGAAATAAAAGCAAAAATAAACAAATGGGACCTAATTAACCTTAAAAGCTTCTGCACATCAAAGGAAACTATTAGCAAGGTGAAAAGACAGCCTTCAGAATGGGAGAAGATAATAGCAAATGAAGCAACTGACAAACAACTAATCTCGAGAATATACAAGCAACTCCTACAGCTCAACTCCAGAAAAATAAATGACCCAATCAAAAAATGGGCCAAAGAACTAAATAGACATTTCTCCAAAGAAGACATACAGATGGCTAACAAACACATGAAAAGATGCTCAACATCACTCATTATCAGAGAAATGCAAATCAAAACCACTATGAGGTAACATTTCACGCCAGTCAGAATGGCTGCTATCCAAAAGTCTACAAGTAATAAATGCTGGAGAGGGTGTGGAGAAAAGGGAACCCTCTTACACTGTTGGTGGGAATGCAAACTAGTACAGCCACTATGGAGAACAGTGTGGAGATTCCTGAAAAAACTGGAAATAGAACTGCCTTATGATCCAGCAATCCCACTGCTGGGCATACACACTGAGGAAACCAGAAGGGAAAGAGACACGTGTACCCCAATGTTCATCGCAGCACTGTTTACAATAGCCAGGACATGGAAGCAACCTAGATGTCCATCAGCAGATGAATGGATAAGAAAGCTGTGGTACATATACACAATGGAGTATTACTCAGCCATTAAAAAGAATACATTTGAATCAGTTCTAATGAGGTGCATGAAACTGGAGCCTATTATACAGAATGAAGTAAGCCAGAAAGAAAAACACCAATACAGTATACTAACACATATATATGGAATTTAGAAAGATGGTAACAATAACCCTGTGTATGAGACAGCAAAAGAGACACTGATGTATGATCAGTCTTATGGACTCTGTGGGAGAGGGAGAGAGTGGGAAGATTTGGGAGAATGGCATTGAAACATGTAAAATATCATGTATGAAACGAGTTGCCAGTCCAGGTTCGATGCACGATACTGGATGCTTGGGGCTGGTGCACTGGGACGACCCAGAGGGATGGTATGGGGAGGGAGGAGGGAGGAGGGTTCAGGATGGGGAACACATGTATACCTGTGGTGGATTCATTTTGATATTTGGCAAAACTAATACAATTATGTAAAGTTTAAAAATAAATTAAAAAAAAAACCCAATAGTTGCCAAAAAAATAAAAATGTTCTCTAGAACAAATATGAAAAGTAGAGAATAATCAGTAGTGAATAGGCCAGTTAGGAGACTGGCACAGTACAGGTCTAGAGGAGCCCCTGAATTAGTAAAGAAGCAAAAGCAATGAAAAGAAAGGACTAGATTGGAGAATTATTTTAGGAGCAAAACTTAGCAGATTAGATATGTGGAAAGAAAGGACCTAGATGAAACATCAGAGATGTTTCTGTGGTTTCTAGATTTTGGTGACTGAGAAGATGGAGAAACAATTAATAAAGATAGATCAATCGAGAAATAGGAGTAGCATGGGAGGATGAGCTTGATTTTTGACATTTTTAAAGTACTTGGGATTTGGAGTTCATGAAAATGTGGGCCTGGGCATGGTGAGTTGGAAGACATCAGCATAAAGTTCATAGCTGAAATCCCTGAAGCACATAGGCTGCTAAGGGAAGAAGTTAGAATGACAGTATAAAAGAGTTAAGGTTTGAAATTGGAGTATAGCTGGGACTTCTCTGGTGGCCCAGTGGCTAAGACTCTGAGCTCCCAATGCAGGGGGCCTGGGTTTGATCCCTGTTCATGGGACTAGATCCGGAATGCTACAACTAACATACCCTGTATGCTGCAACTGAGACTGGTACAGCCAAATAAATAAATAAATCAAGAAAGAAAGAAAGAAACTGGAGTACCTCTACTTTTAATTCCTGTTGTATACTGGCAGACATCACAGTAAATCACCTGTAGCAGAATAAGATGGGCTTCCCTGGTGGCTCAGACAGTAAAGAATCCACCGGCAACGCGGAACACCTGGGTTCAACCTCTGGGTCAGGAAGATCCCCTGGAGAAGGGAATGCCAACCCCCCTCCAGTATTCTTGCCTGGAGAATTCCATCTACAGAGAAGCCTGGCGGGCTACTGTACATGGGGTCGCAAAGAGTCAGACACTACTGAGCGACTAACACTAACACTAAATAGAATGTGACAGCGAACGTGAGCATCTAGTTAACATGAGGAAGAAAGTTATAAAAAAGTTAAAGAAAGGCACTGCTGCTGCTGCTGCTAAGTCGCTTCAGTCGTGGCTGACTCTGTGCGACCCCATAGACGGCAACCCACCAGGCTCCCCCGTCCATGGGATTCTCCAGGCAAGAACACTGGAGTGGGTTGCCATTTCCTTCTCCAATGCATGAAAGTGAAAAGTGAAAGTGAAGTCGCTCACTCGTGTCCGACTCTTAGCGACCCCATGGACTGCAGCCTACCAGGCTCCTCCGTCCATGGGATTTGCCAGGCAAGAATATTGGAGTGGGGTGCCATTGCCTTCTCCAAAGAAAGGCACAGAACTGCTAAATTGGCAATGCTTAAAGTAGCAATTGACTATAACATTTCTTTCTTCAGATAGGACCACACCAGATATATAGCATGTTCATAAGAAAGGTTTTATAATAACTATGTTAAATGTATTTAATGACGGGCATCGATATTATTGGATTAAAAGAAAGAGAAGCTGGTGACAGCTTGTTTGCTTTGAATGCAAAAACAGGTATGCCATTACTTTATATGGACCACTAATTAAGTCTTTTATAAGTTTTCTACAACTTGTTAAGAATTATTTGTGAGAAACTGAAAGGAAAAATTATATGAAGAGGGAAATACCCAGAAATAAAAGGAAGTGAACAAGTTATGTTTTAATTTTCTCTCAAAGTCTTTCCTAGCTTATGATTTTATTGTTAAAATTGATAAAGTGAGGAGAAGAGAATGAATTTAATTCATAATAATAGACACTTTCCCATTAGATAAAGAATTTAGCAATTTAGAGAATGAGAATCTGGCTCATTATTTTAATTAATTCAGTAGGATTTTAACAAATTTTTATTGAGTGCTTACCATATGCTAGATACTATTCTAGGTGCTGGGATAAACCAGTGAACAAGATAGATGAAAATTCCTGCCTTTGTAAAGCTTATCAAATAAATGGTTGTCGTTGTTCAGTCGCTAGGTCATGTCTGACTCTTGGCAACCCCATGGACTTCAGCGCACCAGGCTCCTCTGTCATGGGATTTCCCAGCCAAGAATACTGGAGTGGGTTGCCATTTCCTACTCCAGGGGATCTTCTCCACCTAGGGATCAATCTTGTATCTCCAGTGTCTCCTGCATTGGCAAGCAGGTTCGTCAACACTGTGTCAGCAGGGAAGTCGTGTCAAATAAATAACTAACAATTAATCACTGGTAATTAGAGTAAAGGGGAATCAGGGAAAAGGGATAGGATGTATATGGGGACAGCAGTGGTTGAAGAATTGCAAGAAGAATGATCAGGAGAAACATCACGGAGAAGGTAATATTTGAGCTAAAACCATGGAGGAATTGGAGGGAGGAATGGTTTCAGGCAGAGGTCATAGCAAATTCAAAGACAAGAGCAGGCAGATGCTTGCTGCGTTGGAAGAACAGACAGGAGTCCTGAGAACCTGAACTGGAGAATCCCTGAGGCAGGGCAGAGGTGATAGGCAGTCTCTGCCATCCTGAGAACTTTACCTTTTTTTCTGAGTGAGATGCCAAAGGACGTTTTCAAGCAGAGTTGGAAGAATTCTACAGTCTTATGTAACTGTAGAATAAGGCTTGGGCAGCTTTCTTACAGTAAATAAATTTCTCTTTTTTTTTTTTTTTTTTTTTGTATGTACATATTGTGTTAGCCAGGGCTTCTCTGGTGGCTCAGATGGTAAAGAATCCGCCTGCTATATGGGAGACCTGGATTCAATACCTGGATTGGGAAGATCCCATGGAGGAGGGCATGCAAACCCACGCCAGTATTCTTGCCTGGAGAATCCCCATGGACAGAGGAGCCTGGCAGGCTACAGTCCATGGGGTTACATAGAGTTGGACATGACTGAGTGACTAAGCATAGCATAGCATTTTGTGTTAGGCATAATTCTAAGGATGTCCTTCAAGATTCCCCAGTTCAGCTCAGTCACTCAGTCATGTCCAACTCTTTGCGACCCCATGAATTGTAGCATGCCAGGCCTCCCTGTCCATCACCAACTCCCAGAGTTCACTCAAATTCATGTCCATTGAGTCAGTGATGCCATCCAGCCATCTCATCCTCTGTCGTCCCCTTCTCCTCCTGCCCCCAATCCCTCCCAGCATCAGGGTCTTTTCCAATGAGTCAACTCTTTGCATGAGGTGGCCAAAGTACTGGAGTTTCAGCTTCAGCATCAGTTCTTCCAAAGAACACCCAGGACTGGTCTCCTTTAGAATGGACTGGTTTGATCTTCTTGCAGTCCAAGGGACTCTCAAGAGTCTTCTCCAACACCACGGTTCAAAAGCATCAATTCTTTGGTGCTCAGCTTTCTTCACAGTCCAACTCTCACATCCATACATGACCACTGGAAGAACCATAGCCTTGACTAGACAGACCTTCTCTGGTTGCTCAGTACTAATTTGGATACTAGTATTAAAGGATTTAGGAGATGGTATTAAGGCTGTTATCAGCTGACTTTAAAATAACGAGATTGCCTAGGATTATCTGAGTAGGTCCAATGTAACAATGTGAGCTCTTAAAAGCAGAGGAAAAAGACAGCTGAGTTAAGCAGAGGGTGAGATAAGAGACCTTGGACTTGGGGTATCTCCTCTTTGCCACTTGCCTCTCCAGCACCAGGCAGCTGCTGTGCACCACTCCAGTGCCGCGCAGTCACCATGTTCAAGGTCAGGAGCAGCGGCTATGTGGAGATACCCCACGTCCAAGGTCAGAGAAACCCCAGTAAGACAGTAGGAGGGGCAAATTCGCATTTAGAATCAAACCCCATTACCACCAGTGATGCTCAGAGGACTCAAAACAAACCTGTGTGCACCAGGACCCAGGGACCCCACAGAGACTAAAACAGAACTGTGTTTGAGCATCTCCGGTGAAGGTACTGGTCTGCAGTGGTCTGCCGTGGGGACGGGGGCTTTGGGTGTGGGTATGGCATAAGTCCTCCTGGAGGATCGCCATTAACCCCACCATAGAGCTGCCAGAACTTACATGGGACAGGGAAATAGACTCTTGGAGGGCACAGCAGAACCTTGTACACCAGAACCCAGGAGAAAGGAACAGTGACCCCACAGGAGACTGCCCCAGACTTGCATGTGGGTGTCCAGGAGTCTCCAGTGGTGGCGTGGGTAGGCAGTGGCCTGCTGCAGGGTTGGGGGCATGGACTGTAGCAGTAAATACTTGGGATCTTTTGAGGGAGGTTGCTATTGTCTTCATTACCTCAACCATAGTTTGGCCCCAGGTAAATAGCAGGGATAAACCTATATGCAGCTGAGGAAGCAACAGTTAGAACTTTATATGGAATAACAGACTGGTTCCAAAAAGGAAAAGAAGTACATCAAGGCTGTATATTGTCACCCTGCTTATTTAACTTATATACAGAGTACATCGTGAGAAATGCTGGGCTGGAAGAAGCACAAGCTGGAATCAAGATTGCCAGGAGAAATATCAATAACCTCAGATATGCTGATGACACCACCCTTATGGCAGAAAGTGAAGAGGAACTAGAAAGCCTCTTGATGAAAGTGAAAGAGGAGAGTGAAAAAGTTGGCTTAAAGCTCAACATTCAGAAAACGAAGATCATGGCATCTGGTCCCATCACTTCATGGCAAATAGATGGGGAAACAGTGGAAACAGTATCAGACTTTATTTTGGGCAGCTCCAAAATCACTGCAGATGGTGACTGCAGCCACGAAATTAAAAGACGCTTTTCCTTGGAAGGAAAGTTATGACCAACTTAGATAGCATATTAAAAAGCAGAGATATTACTTTGCCAACAAAGGTCCATCTAGTCAAGGCTATGGTTTTTCCAGTGGTCATGTATGGATGTGAGAGTTGGACTGTGAAGAAAGCTGAGCACCAAAGAATTGATGCTTTTGAACTGTGGTGTTGGAGAAGACTCTTGAGAGTCCTTTGGACTGCAAGGAGGTCCAACCAGTCCATCCTAAAGGAGATCAGTCCTTTAGAAGATCAGTGTTCATTGGAAGGACTGATGCTGAAACTCCAGTACTTTGGCCACCTCATGCGAAGAGTGGACTCATTGGAAAAGACCCTGATGCTGGGAGGGTTTGGGGGCAGGAGGAGAAGGGGATGACAGAGGATGAGGTGGCTGGATGGCATCACTGACTCGATGAACATGAGTTTGAGTGAACTCTGGGAGTTGGTGATGGACAGGGAGGCCTGGAGTGCTGCAATTCATGGGGTTGCAAAGAGTCAGACACAACTAAGTGAGTGAACAGAACTGAAATAGCAGGGAGGGAACACAACTACACCCATCAACAGAAAATTGGATTAAAGATTTACTGAGCATGGCCCTGCCCATTAGAACAAGAACCAGTTTCCCCCTCAGTCAGTCTATCCCATCAGGAAGCTTTCATAAGCCTCTTATCCTTCTCCATCAGAGGGCAGAAAGACTGAAAATCACAGTCAAAGAAACTAACCAATCTGATCACATGGACCACAGCCTTGCCTAAATCAATGAAACTATGACCCATGCCATGTAGGGCCACCCAAGACATGCTGAAGAGTTCTGACAAAAATGTGGTCCACTGGAGAAGGGAATGGCAAACCACTTCAGTATTCCTGCCTTGAGAACCCCATGAACAGTATGAAAAGGCAAAAATATAGGACACTGAAAGATGAAGTCCCCAGGCCAGTAGGTGCCCAATATGCTACTGGAGATCAGTGGAGAAATAACTCCAGAGAAAATGCAGAGATGGAGCCAAAGCAAAAACAACACCCAGTTGTGGCCATTCCTGGTGATGGAAGCAAGGTCCGATGCTGTAAAGAGCAATATTGCATAGGAACCTGAAATGTTAGGTCCATGAATCAAGACAAATTGATGTGATCAAACAGGAGATGGCAAGAGTGAACGTTGACATTTTAGGAATCAGTGAACTAAAATGGACTGGAATCAGTGAATTTAACTCAGATGACCATTATATCTACTACTGTGGGCAAGAATCCCTTAGAAGAAATGGAGTAACCATCATAGTCAACAAAAGAGTCTGAAATGCAGTACTTGAATGCAGTCTCAAAAACGACAGAATGATCTCTGTTTGTTTTGAAGGCAAACCATTCAATATCATGGCAATCCAAGTCTATGCCCCGACCAGTAATGCTTAAGAAGCTGACATTGAATGGTTCTATAAAGACCTACAAGACCTTCTAGAACTAACACCCAAAAAAGATGTCCTTTTCATTATAGGGGACTGGAATGGAAAAGTAGGAAGTCGAGAAATACCTGGAGTAATAGGCAAATTTGGCTTTGGAGTACAGAATGAAGCAGGGCAAAGGCTAATAGAGTTCTGCCAAGAGAATGCATTGGTCATAGCAAACACCCTCTTCCAACAACACAAGAGAAGACTACATATGGACATCACCAGATGGTCAATACCGAAATCAGATTGATTATATTCTTTGCAGCCAAAGATGGAAAAGCTCTATATAGGCAGCAAAAACAAGACCAAAAGCTGACTATGGCTCAGACCATGAACTCCTTATTGCCAAATTTAGACTTAAATTGAAGAAAGTAGGGGAAATGACTAGACCATTCAGGAATGACCTAAATCAAATCCCTAACAATTAGACAGTGGAAGTGAGAAATAGATTTAAGGGACTAGATCTGATAGACAGAGTGCCTGATGAACTATGGACGGAAGTTCATGACATTGTACAAGAGACAGGGAGCAAGACCATTCCCAAGAAAAAGAAATGCAAAAAAGCATTGCAAAAAATGGGTGTCTGAGGAGGCCTTACAAATAGTTGTGAAAAGAAGAGAAGCAAAAGCAAAGGAGAAAAGGAAAGATATACCCATTTGAATTCAGAGTTCCAAAGAATAACAATGAGAGATAAGAAAGCCTTCCTCAGCAATCAGTGCAAAGAAATAGAAGAAAACAATAGAATGGGAAAGACTAGAGATCTCTTCAAGAAGAATAGAGATACCAAGGAACATTTCATGTAAAGATGGGCACTATAAAGGATAGAAATGGTATGGACCTAACAGAAGCAGAAGATATTAAGAAAAGGTGGCAAGAATACACAGAAGAACTGTACAAAAAAGATCTTCACAACCCAGATAATCATGATGGTCTGAACACTCACCTAGAACCAGACATCCTGGAATGTGAAGTCAAGTGGGCCTTAGGAAGCATCACTATGAACAAAGCTAGGGGATGTGATGGAATTCCAGTTGAGCTCTTTCAAATCCTTAAAGATGACCCTGTGAAAGTGCTGCACTCAATATGCCAGCAAATTTGGAAAACTCAGCAATGGCCACAGGACTGGAAATGGTCAGTTTTCGTTCCAATCCCTAAGAAAGGCAATGCCAAAGAATGCTCAAACTACTGCACAATTGCACTCATTTCACATACCAGTAAAGTAATGCTCAAAATTCTCCAAGCCAGGCTTCAGCAATAAGTGAACCGTGAACTTCCAGGTGTTCAAGCTGATTTTAGAAAAGGCAGAGGAACCAGAGACCAAATTGCCAACATCCACTGGATCATCAAAAAAGCAAGAGCGTTCCAGAAATGTATCTACTTCTGCTTTATTGACTATGTCAAAGCCTTTGACTGTGTGGATCATAATAAACTGTGGAAAATTCTGAAAGAGATGGGCATACCAGACCACCTGACCTTCCTCTTGAGAAATCTGTATGCAGGTCAGGAAGCAAAAGCTAGAACTGGACATGGAACAACAGACTGGTTACAAAAAGGAAAAGGAGTACGTCAAGGCTGTATATTGTCACCCTGCTTATTTAACTTACATGCAGAGTACATCATGAGAAATGCTGGGCTGGAAGAAACACAAGCTGGAATCAAAACTCCCTAGAAAATTATCAATAACCTCAGATATGCAGACGATACCACCCTTATGGAAAAAAGTGAAGAAGAACTAAAGAGCCTCTTGATGATAGTGAAAGAGGAGAGTGAAAATTTTGGCTTAAAGCTCAACATTCAGAAAGCAAAGCTCGTGGCATCTGGTCCCATCACTTCATGGAAAATAGATAGAGAAACAGTGAAAACAGTGGCAGACTTATTTTGGGGCGCTCCAAAATCACTGCAGATGGTGACTGTAGCCATGAAATAAAAAGACTCTTACACCTTGGAAGAAAAGTTATGACCAACCTAGACAGCATATTAAAAAGCAGAGACATTAGTTTGCCTACCAAGGTCTGTCTAGTCAAAGCTATGGTGTTTCCAGTAGTCATGTATGGATGTGAGAGTTGGACTATAAAGAAAGCTGAGTGCTGAAGAATTGATACTTTTGAACTGTGGTGTTGGAATAAACTCTTGAGAGTCCCTTGGACTGCAAAGAGATCCAACCAGTCCATCCTAAAGGAAATCAGTCCTGAATATTCATTGGAAGGACTGACGTTGAAGCTGAAACTCCAATATTTGGCCACCTGATGCAAAGAGCTGACTCATTTGAAGAGACCCTGATGCTGGGAAAGATTGAAGGCAAGAGGAGAGGAGATGACAGAGGATGAAATGGTTGGATGGCATCACCGACTCAATGGACATGAGTTTGAATAAACTCCGGGAGTTGGTGATGAACAGGGAGGCCTGGCGTGCTACAGTCCATGGGGTGGTAAAGAGTCAGACATGAGTGAGCGACTGAACTGAACTCAACTGAGATAAGAGAAATTCAAAGCAAGAACTCCCCCTGCCATTGCTGACTTTGAAGATGAAAAGGGAGCTACAAAATAAGGAATGTTGACAAGATTTAAAAGCTGAGAGCAGTCCAAAGCCAACAGCCATTTAGGAAGCAGGTACCTTAGTTCTTGGTTCATACCTGCCACCACACCAAACTGATGTCTGCCAATAAGCTGAATGAACTTGGAAGTGAGTTCTTTCCCAGAGGCTTTGGAAAGGGGTACAGGGAGCCTTGCCACTTTGATTTTAGCCTGTGAAACCTGGAAAGAGAGCCAACTGAACGTTGGTCTCTCCAGACTTCTGAACCAAAAAAAAAAAAAAAACATGAAATAATAAATGGTTGTTATTTTAAGCTTCTCACTTTGTGGGACTTTATTACAACAACAAGAGAAAATTAAAACACCTGTAAAGGATAAAGGACAAACCAGCTCAATATTCTATCAGTATAACATTTCATTAAAAACAAAGTCAGCTGTTCATCTAAGTTAATTCTCTTTACTCTTCTGTATATGAACTTCCTGGTTCAGACATGACCCAGTATCAGAGGTGAATTAATGAACTGGAGAAAGATCATGTGTTGTTTCAGTGGAAAAAGAAATTAATATGCTCTACTTTGGGAATCTTGGTTATTTTATCATTTCCTAAATAATCTCTGTTCTAGTCAGTTCAGAAAGCCTAGAATGCATTAAGGAAAGTTAAAATACATCAGGGGCTAGGGACCAAATAAGTAAATAAGGTATTCGGAGTATTCTTTTTTCATAGTAGTAGTGTGTATGCTCAGTCATTTCTGACTATTTGCAACCCCATGGTCTGTAGCCTGCCAGAGGTTCCTCGGTCCATGGAATTCTTCAGACAAGAATAATAGAGTGGGTTGCTATTTCCTTCTCCAGGGGATCTTCCCAACCCAGGGATTAAACCCACATCTTTTGTGTCTCCTATCTGGGCAGGAAGATTCTTTACCACTGATAGGTGTACATTGATAGTGAAAGTGAAAGTCACTCAATTGTGTTCGACTCTTTGTGATCCCATGGATAGTCCATGGAACTCTCCAGGCCAGAATACTGGAATGGATAGCCTTTCCCTTCTCCAGGGGCTCTTCCCAACCCAGGGATCAAACCCAGGTCTCCCACATTGCAGATGGATTCTTTACCAGCTGAGCCACCAGGGAAGCCCAAGAATACTGGAGTGAGTAGCCTATCCCTTCTCCAGTGAATCTTTCTAAGTCAGGAATCAAACTGGAGTCTCCTGCATTGCAGGCGGATTCTTTACCAGCTGAGCTACAAGGGAGACCCAAATATTAAAAAGAAAAAAAAAGAAAAATATTTTCTTAACTAGTTAAGATCAAGAAAGCAATGAAATAAAAAGATACCATAATTTCATACTACTGTAAGGAGTTTCAGAGATTTGCAGGGGTTGGACATGACTGAGCGACTTCACTTTCACTTTTCACTTTCATGCATTGGAGAAGGAAATGGCAACCCACTCCAGTGTTCTTGCCTGGAGAATCCCAGGGACGGGGAGCCTGGTGGGCTGCTGTCTATGGGGTTGCACAGAGTCGGACACGACTGAAGTGACTTAGCAGCAGTAGCAGCAGCAGGTATAGAGGACAGATTCCATAGTTCCCACAAACTGTCCTGGGTTTGGTTGCCTGATTTGTTATTGTCAAATCTACCATAGAATAGAAGACAGACTTATTTCATGATCATCTTTTTTCTTAATTCCACGTCAACATAAAAGACAAATGGCCACAGACTCTCAGCCTCCTTAAAGCATGAAATATCTTACAGCCCCTAAGTCTTGCATAAGTCCCAGTGCTTGCTCTTATCTGAACATCTTGAGCTTGGTGTTTCTCTGGCTAGATTTTTTTCTGATGCACTGTGTGCATTTGTGTGAAGGTCAAGTCACTGAGGTCAAAACACACACTCTTGCATTTTCCTGTAAAACATTTCAGCCACTTTAAAGCCTATCAAAAAATACAGTGAAATCTGCCCCCACAAGTTCTAGTCTTTAGTGAAGATGATGAAACACACTCAGAAATAAATAGCTTCATTCAAACTGGAGCTTAAAAACACCAGATTGATCTATTGGTTTCAAACGGGTTTTCAATAGCAGCTGACGGCGGAATCCCGTGGAGCTCGAAAGATGGTCTTGTCTTATTTGAAAGTGGGCTTTTCAAACACAGCTGTCATTTGGAACACTTTTGAAAGCCTTTATCCCTGTGTATTTGACTCCATCCCTTTCTCTTCCCCCTTGCAAATTTTCCTACAGAATTGATCAACTAAGAAAAAAGGAGGGAAAACTTTGAGAGATGTATGTGTGTACATGCTCAGTCATGTCTGACTCTTTGGGACCCCATGAACTGTAGCCTGCCATGCTCCTCTGTCCTTGGAATTTTCTAGGCAAGACTACTGCAGTGTGTTGCCATTTTCTACTCCAGGGGATCAAACCCATGTCTCCTGCATTGCAGGTGGATTCTTTACCACTGAGCCACCTGGGAAGCCCGTTTATTCTGATTAAACTAAAAACATACACTTATCTCCTTCCTAGATTCCCCAAACCACCAAAGAGTATAGCGTCATATTTTTTACAATAGATTTCTTTTTTGGATATCTTGAATTTTATTAGACAGTTGAGAAGATTAAAAACCTGTGATTGTCCTTTCTCACTTGAGGCAAGACATATTTTAAAAAGCAAATATCCCATTTTGCTACTCTAAAACTGCTTCAGTTGTCCATGTTTTCATTCACTCATTTTAAATAATTTTTAAGCTTCTACTGAATATCTACTATCATGTACTAAGTTCAGTACTTGGTACTGGGGATACATAGATCAATACAATGCAGTCCCCACCTACAAAACAGTTCATAATCTACTTACCCAGCCAATTTCACACACACACACACCCGCCAATACACAGCCACCAACTAATGAATACCAACCAATGAATACTAATACCAACTGAAAGCTCTTTCTACAATTAAGATGATTTGAGTTCATCTCAGTTGGGGAATGTGAAATTTCTTAATAAATTATGACCTGACCCTTTCACCTACTCTCAAATGGATTTTTATCATCTATTATTTATCAATTGATCTTTGAAGCTGAACTAAATCAATATATTTTTGCTGTATTATTGAAGGCAATTATATTTCTTAGAATTGAAATGTTCTAAGGGACTCATCATTGTTATCCTTAAACAATATTAATAAATATTACAAAAATCAGAGACCATTTCTATCAGACTGAAATAGATGCCAAGAGAGACAACGGTGGGGGGCAAGCAGGGGAGAGTAGAATACTCCAGTATCTCATACAGTCCAAGAACCTGTGGGCAGAACATGTTTCATGGCTGTGCATAAAAAACAGTACTAGTACCTTTTGTAAGTTATTCTAATGATGATTCAGAGAAACCATCTTTGAACACAATGACATTAAACACAAATTTACTACACATATATCTGAGAATTTGAGGCCTTTTCTTTTAAAATAGGCAATGTCAAATGAATGTAAGTGAATGGAAATAGCAGCAGATGAAAAATAAGAATCCCCTTCTCTGACAGTCTTGCAGCTGAAAGCAGAGGAAACTGAAGTAGTAGATGCCCTCTGAGAATGAGATGTCTTGTTGCAGAAAAGAAGCAAGGCAGCAACTTCTATCATTGTAATCTCTTTTCCAGAAAATCTTGAAGATTGTTAAAATACCCCCTTTTTTTAGGACCAAGCTTTCATAAGTATGGTGGAATTTGCATAATTTACATATTTTACCTTGCCTTATATTTCCATAACCTAATCAAATTCTTTACTTCAATAAAATAGCAACGAGATCATACATGATTGTTCGGCTCAATATCAGTTGTCCCTCATTAATGTTGCAAAGAAGCGATTAGCATTTTGAGGCAAACAAGGTGCACCTAGTTAGCGGGACATGGCCTTGCTGTCACCAAATCATACCCATGATTAATGATCTTCTCAAGTTTAGGGTTGAATCACAACAAATAGATTATAAGTGAAAATCAGGGGATGGATAGAGAAATGTGGAAAAGATGAACTTTAAGACTTGAGTCATACTTGCCATCGTTCAACATTGAACTCATCTCATAGTGCAATTGCCTTTGAGACTGATGCTCAAATTCCAAGGCAGTGGTTTTCAACACCAGACACACATAAAAATCAGAGCTTTTTAAAAGTCCCAGTGTTTGGGTCCCACCTAAGACTAATTAAATGCTTTGGAGGTGAAATCTGGGTACTATGAGGTTTTCAAAGAATAAATACCATAATATCTACATTTAAGAAATGAATTTGGAGTCAGGAAAACAAAAATAATAGGAAACCAGGACATCTATATTTAAGCATGTTATGATAAAAAGTTTTTGGTTTGGGTTTTCTGTATTACACTGATGGGATGAAAATTATGTTACTGCGACATACTAGTTAGTCCAGAGCTAAGGAGAAACATTTTTGGTGTTGGTGTCTAGTTATTCATCTCACCAGCAGAAGTATCACTTTATTCTATGAAACATAGTTTTATTTCACTTTAATTAATCCAGCATAATCACAGCCAAATATGAAAAAGTAGAAATCTACCAAGTTAGAGAGAACATTTTTAGAACTACTTGCACAAAGCTTTAACCTGTGGGTGTGTACATGTATGTAAATTCACACATCTCCTATAGTGTGACTCCCTATTCAGTAAGTCTGATTTAGGGGCCATTCAGTTTCAGAACAACAGATTTGTTATCAGAAATGCTGAAAAGACTTAACTGTTGTAGGCCAGCATTGTCTAGAATGAGATATTTCAGGAGGCATCAGAAATAAAACATAAGATTACATTCAAAAGTTTACAAGCTCTAAACTTTGAAAAGAATATGGTATAGCTCCAAACGTAATTCAAAGTAAACACAATACAAAAGAAAGGGAGAGAGGGAGGGAGGATGGGAGGAAGGAAGAAGCGACAGAGATGAAACCAAACAAGATTTGCTGTTCTTTGTCACCCTTAATCCTCCAACCCATTTCTACTGTTTACTTGCTTTCCCCACTTCCATTCATCCCTCCATCCCTCCATCCCTTCTTTTGACATGTATTCCAAACAACATCCCAAAGCTGGTGAATTGCCATCATACTTAGTAAAACAGTGTCACAGAGATGGCAAACTACATTCAGGAATAAATAATTTCTAGTTTTAGTTCTGAGTAACCCTCCTAGACATTGCATAGGTCGTCCAGTTTTGAAGTCCACCCTGTTCCCCTACTGCCTGCAATTCTGTTAGAGTGCATGCTTAGTCGCTTCAGTTGTATCTGACTCTCTGCGACCCCATGGACCATGGCCTGACAGGCTCCTCTTCCATGGGATTCTCCAGGCAAGAATACTGGAGTGGGTTGCCATTTCCTTCTCCATCTGTTTAACTACTGATATACAGTTTTTGAATGTATTCTCTTTATTATTGAAAGGAGTCATTTCACCTTGAGAGTGCCACCTATTAAATTTAGTATGTTGGTCCTTTCAGTCTAGATGTTAGAAGATACTGTATGATATGACTTTTTGTGAATCTGATCTTTTGCAAGATCTTTTTAGTGCTTATATTGAAGAGTTAATTCATTTTTCTTCTTTTCTCAGCTTATAAGCAGTTAATATGACCCTGAACTCCTTGTGAATGAATCACCAACTTTAGTTAAGCAATTTCAGATAGAGAGGAATCAGCACAGAGATTCAGTCTTCCCCTACATATAAACCACTTCTTTTTACCATGTACCTAGAAATAGCTAATTGTCACTAGAAAATAGAAAAATATCTTTATTTTCTACTAGTGTCATGTAGTCATCACTTAGAGAAAAGTGAAGTCTTCTTTCAATTTAGTGAAACAAAAAAATGTTAATAGTATAATTACTTAATTTATTACTAACTCATTTTATGTAGTGGCAGAGGCATTTAATCTTGAGTCCTCCACATCCTTGGAATATATTAACATCGGAAATCATGGATTAAATTCTTGGGCATATCGGAAAGGTAAATATAATGGCGCTATGTGTTATATAAATATGTGCATAAATATGTAGGTAGATATAAGATTTGGAAATGGCTGGACTGGTACATTATCTTATCAGTTATGAATTTTTTTTTTAGATTCCTAACTTGCTGCCAAATTTCATGCTTAGTTGGAGAGAGTTTCGTATGATTTTTTGTATGTTTATTTATGGTATTTTTTTTTTTTTCACTAAAAATGCATCATTACCTTAGCAGCTGCCACACCACATGGAGCAGCATGTGTGCTTTTTAAAAGAGATCCAGAGCACCTTCCCCCAGAAACCCGAAGCCAATATGCTTTGGGAAGTCTGCAGTAGGACTCAGATTTCACCAGCAGATAATATACAATTTAGATATTTTTGCAGACTTTTTTTCTATAATAATTTTCTTTACCACTTCTTCTTTCCTAAGTATTCTATTTAAAAATACTATTTCCAAAAAGGAAAAATATATAAAAGTTAATGCATAATGAGTGAGACCTTAAAATACATTCTCTCTTTTGCTTGGGGCCATTTTGAGAGGCGCTGGGGACTGCCTTTACTTGACAACAAAAATAGGAGAGAAAAATACAGAAATGGGTGATGGTGTATGTTTCATGAATGAGCCTTCCTTCCTTATATACTTGAAAGAGTTTGCACTTTATTTCTTATTTCCTGTTTGTACGAGAGAGACAGAGAAGAGAATGAAAAGGGGAAGTGAAGGAGGGGAAGAAAAGCTTGACCAAGAGTCATTCTAGGTCCCCAAGTCCATAGTCCTCCTCTGCTTAGGCACTCAAGCTCCTGTCCCCAATTTCGTGCATCTCTTGAAAATCTCATTTCAATGCCCAGCCCCAACTCAATATCCTGAATTTTATGGTTCTTCCCTTTAGGCATATCTTTGCATAATACAACTTCAAGGTTACTATTCAGGTCAGCATAGACAAATAGGGTTTCCCTGATGGTTCAGCCGGTAAAAAATCTGCATGTAATGCAGGAGAAATGGGTTCGATCCATGGGTTGGGAAGATCCTCTGGAGGAGGGCATGGCAGCCCACTCCAGTATTCTTGTCTGGAGAATCCCATGGACAGAGTGGCCTGGCGGGCTACAGTCCCTGGGGTCACAGAGAGTTGGACATGACTGAGTAACTAAGCACAGCATCATAGACAAATAGACAATGGAGCAATACTGTCAAAAAGAAAGAAAGAAAGTGAAAGTTGCTCAGTCATGTCCAACTCTTTGGGACCCCATGGACTATTCAGTCCATGGAATTCTCCAGGCCAGAATACTGGAGTGGGTAGCCTTTCCCTTCTCCAGAGGATCTTCCTGACCCAGGAATCAAACTGGGATCTCCTGCATTGCAGGCAGATTCTTTACCAACTGAGCTATCAGGGAAGCCCACAATACTGGCATAGTGATCCATAAATGTAGCACACTGCATATTTTGTGTAAATGATATTAAGCAATTCCTTTTCCCAACTTTTTAATGAAATTACATGTTTACATGAAATGTCTGATTTGTTTTAAATCATATGAACTTGATAGATAAGACTTTATCTCATCAAAACCAGGTTCAAGATAGGCAGTGGACTTTTATCAATCTCCCTGACAAAATCACCATCCAAGAGTTGTAATTTGGGAGTAAATTTCTAATGTCTCTTTTTTAAAAAGAAAAGATACAATTTGAAGAACAGCATCATAAAGCAATATACATATCAAGATTCCTGATACTTCGTACAGACCAATTACCAGTGAAAAAAATAGAGCATATGAATATATTTGATTTGATTTAGGTTCAGTTTAGTTCAGTTCAGTCGCTCAGTCGTGTCCGACTCTTTGTGACCCCATGAATCGCAGCATGCCAGGCCTCCCTGTCCATCACCAACTCCCGGAGTTCACTCAGCCTCACGTCCATCGAGTCAGTGATGCCATCCAGCCATCTCATCCTCTGTCGTCCCCTTCTCCTCCTGCCCCCAATCCCTCCCAGCATCAGAATCTTTTCCAATGAGTCAACTCTTCGCATGAGGTGGCCAAAGTACTGGAGCTTCAGCTTTAGCATCATTCCCTCCAAAGAACACCCAGGGCTGATTTTCAGAATGGACTGGTTGGGTATCAGGTAGATATTTAATATATGGTATTCATTATTATACTTAATTGTTTTTAAAACATGAATCTATAGATATATGGGAAGTAAGATATATCAGGAGAGAAAGAAATAGTCCTGAATGTGAAGCTGGGCAGCCAAATCTAATTGTGACTACCATGGCTGGGACCACATATGTGGCCCTTCAGACCCTCCACAGTAAAACTTGCAGGATGGATGACTTTCAGTGGCTCACTTTCAATGGTTTCAGACTTGGAAGGTGATCTAAGCAAGTGAAAGACTGATATTGAAGGCAGCGTCAAAAATGGCAACTGATTCTTGAATCCCACATCAGGGAAAGAGTAGGTGGTGGGGATGGGGAACTAGAGCGTGTGTGTCTGATTTAAAAGGGACCAAAGCCACCCAGCTACAATTGCTTGTGGCACATGGGAATATGAAGCTCAATGTGGCATATCTAAGTTTAAAGAAATCCTACAAATGCAGATCTAAACATGAAATCATGACTTTCCCAAATTGATCATCAATTCAAGCTCTGCTTTGTTTTGTTTTGTTAAACAAAAAACTGTGCACATCTGTGGCACATATTTGATTCACAGGCTATCTGTACATGTTAATACCTTTAGTCTGGATTATATGAAGATGCACTAAAAGTCTGTGGATTTATGACAGTGTGAATTTCAAAGGGCAAAAGGCTAAAAGGCTGGTTTGGCTTAGTCAGAAAAAACTCTGAGCTCTGGAATAGTGGACATGGCTTTGTGATCTGGATCAGCCATGTGTAGACAGAGTCAGCCAGCCCTGCCACCGTCTGTGCTCAGCACTGTCTAGTCACTGCTCTCCCAAAATGACCTTCTCACCTTTCAAGAGAGTTCCTCAGTGCTAAAAAATTCAGTTTATTTCTACAGCATACAAGTTCAAATCCATGGCCAATGTGATAGATTAGATTAGACCATCACCCAGCCTGACTTTTGTCCTGCCTGGCTCTCACAAATCTTGGCAAGATAGAATAAGCCAAGTTCAAGTGAGAATTGGTATTGGAGAAATAGGAATTGGCTCTTGGTTCGGTCTGTGATCCAAAAGGCTGTGCTGTGAAGGGCAGCAAGGGCCAAAAAGCCAGAGGAGCTGTGAAGTAGATATGCCAGAGACACAGGCAAGCTAGAGCCAAGGATTGGTGACTTGGAAAGCTGGTGTAATAACTGTGGCTGCGGCTGTAGGCCACAGGGTAAGCCGGCTTAATTCTGCTGGATAACCTCTCTGCCCAAGAGCTGCTGTCATGGAGCCAGGAGATTTGTGTCCTGGCTCTTTCTTTACGAATCTTAGTGGTATCTCTCTGCTCACAACAGTTAGAGGGCATCACCTCCACATCTACTGTCTACTTCTTAGTAACAAAAACTTGTCTGAGACATTTGAAGTTGAGGTATTAATGAGATTGTCATGGGGGCATGCTAACCTATATTCCCTGAGTTGGTTACTCCAGTTCTGTTCTTGGATTATAGAAGACCACAACATCTGTGGATCTCAGATCTTAGGTCCTCAGATTTGCTTTTGCTGTGTTGCATTTTAACAGCAAGCCTTCTGATTTTATTAAAAATAACTAGGTGGATTAGGGATATGATTATATCTCTGTAAAGTGCTTTTGAATATCATTTCCATTAGATCATTGAGAGTGCCTGCTGTAAAGCTTTAGAAAATATTTCTATTAAAGTTCAGTGAACTTGCCACTTTTTGGCCCATCTGTAAAGAAGCTCAAAGCCAAAGAGTCACTGTGCAATAAAGCTAGGTTATTCCTTGAGTCTGCATGTTTATATTGTAAAATTTTTCCTGGTCTTATTTATTTATTCAAGTGCCATCTGGAAAAGGGGAGGGAATAAATAAATCCAATGAACCAGCTTTAACAGATATTTCTTTTTTAAATGCGAAGAAATTAGGAACTACTAACTCTAAAATTATTCAAAACGGAAACAAAACAAATTTAGCTACTTTCTATATAGGTGTGCACAGGACTCCAAGTCAATAATTCAGGAGAAAATACCCTTCCTTTCCGAATCTTCAAACATAGTCATGTGTAGCTTTTATTGCATCGTTAATAGCAGTTACATTCACACTACTGGACCTTCTCAGAAATATTCTGATGTTGTTACCATATCAGTTTCCTATATCTCTCTACAAAAATCCTGTGCCAAACTCCAGCTTCAATTATATTATCTTCTTAGCAATTGTAAGTTTATCTTCTTTCTAATCTTCACCTTAGTAGGCAAACTAGATGACATGACCAGAATTTAACCTTATTTTTACACACCTTGGACAAAAACATGTATTTGTAGTATTCCCATCACAAGAAATTAAAAGATGCTTTTAATTAAAAGACGCTTACTCCTTGGAAGGAAAGTTATGACCAACCTAGATAGCATATTGAAAAGCAGAAACATTACTTTGCCAACAAAGGTCCGTCTAGTCAAGGCTATGGTTGTTCCTGTGGTCATGTATGGATGTGAGAGTTGGACTGTGAGGAAGGCTGAGCGCCGAAGAATTGATGCTTTTGAACTGTGGTGTTGGAGAAGACTCTTGAGAGTCCCTTGGACTGCAAGGAGATCCAACCAGTCCATTCTAAAGGAGATCAGTCCTGAGTGTTCATTGGAGGGACTGATGCTGAAGCTGAAACTCCAATACTTTGGCCACCTCATACGAAGAGTTGACTCATTGGAAAAGACCCTGATGCTGGGAGGGATTGGGGGCAGGAGGAGAAGGGGACGACAGAGGATGAGATGGCTGGATGGCATCTCTGACTCTATGGACATGAGTTTGGGTAATCTCTGGGAGTTGGTAATGGACAAGGAGGCCCAGTGTGCTGCGATTCATGGGGTCACAAAGAGTCGGACACGATTGAGTGACTGAACTGAACTGAACATCACAAGGAGGAAAAGAGGGGAAAGCAGTCTTCTTGGAAAGGTTGTAAACCTCTAATCAGTTCAGTTCAGTTCAGTTCAGTTCAGTTCAATCATTCAGTCGTGTCCAACTCTTTGCGAGCCCATGAACTGCAGCACGCCAGGCTTCCCTGTCCATCACCAACTCCCGGAGTTCACCCAAACTCATGTGCATCGAGTCAGTGATGCCATCCAGCCATCTCATCCTCTATCGTCCCCTTCTCCTCCTGCCCCCAATCCCTCCCAGTGTCAGAGTCTTTTCCAATGAGTCAATTCTTTGCATGATGTGGCCAAAGTATTGGAGTTTCAGCTTTAGCATCAGTCCTTCCAAAGAATACTCAGGACTGATCTCCTTTAGAATGGACCGGTTTGATCTTCTTGCAGTCCAAGGGACTCTCAAGAGTCTTCTCCAACACCACAGTTCATACCCTACGCTGTTCCAGAATCTAGGAATCAAAAAAAAAAAAAACCTATTCTTTTTAAAAAATACTTGTTTATTTACACAACTGTGCAGGGCCTTAGTTACAGGATGTGGGATCTAGTTCTCTGACCCAGGATTGAACCCAGGCTTTCTGCACTGGGAGCACGAAGCCTTAGCCACTGGACCACCAGGCGAGTCCTGAAAAACTGTTCTTAACATTGCCTGTCAACACTGTCCAAACCAGGGAAACTGAAAGGTTGATTCCTGAACTTGTGTTTCTTTATCTGCAAAATGAAGATAATAGTTCTTTCACTGAGTAGCTGTGAATTTTAAATGACCTGTTGTATTTGAAGTTAACTAGACAGTCATTATTCAAGGGTGAATTTCTATTTGTTCATTTTCAGGGGTGGAGCTGAGACTGGAGGGCACTGGTGGAATCCTTGACTTGTGTCCTGATTTTGACTCACCCTAAGACCTTGGTCACTTAACTTCCCTAAACTGTTGACTTCCTACTGGAAAACTAAACATCCTGTCTACCTTAGCAGATTGTTGATTATGCACATAAATTGAAATTACTCTCCAAATGAAAATCATTATTAAATCTCTGAAATATTCTTATTCAAGAAACTATAATTATTTTTATTTAAATAATTCATTTGTATCCATTTCCAATGCACAAATAGCATGCTATATTGAAAGTAGACATAAAGACAGTATCAATAAAAATTAGACATTTTTTGAAAGTGGAGATTGTATTTACTGAAAGGGATTCTGTTTGAAACCTGAAAGTTGATGGTTATTAACCAAATCTGCTCTTTTTAGAGCAATTTACATGCCTTATATTGCAATGATTTCTATAGAATATATAGACAAATACTATTGCTAAAATATTTAATAGTAGCCCTATCTCTAGTGTTGCCACTGATGTGATAAAAGTCCAAAACTATAACATTCCCATTTTTTTTTTCAATTCTGTGACAAGTCTGCAAGTTTTATGACACCAAGTTTTGTAAAGGTTAATAGTTGGTAACCACTAACCATCAATCCATCATTCAATCACATGTCCATCTTCACCCCTAATTTTACTTATGCAAAAACATGTCATTCTCTACAATCAGTATTACCATTATTTTTCATCTTCCTAATAAAAGACTGAAAATGTACAAAGAAACTTGGAGTATTGGAACACCTATATTGAGATTGGAAGGAATGATGCTAAAGCTGAAACTCCAGTACTTTGGCCACCTCATGCAAAGAGTTGACTCATTGGAAAAGACTCTGATGCTGGGAGGGATTGGGGGCAGGAGGAGAAGGGGATGACAGAGGATGAGATGGCTGGATGGCATCACTGACTCGATGGACATGAGTCTGAGTGAACTCCGGGAGTTGGTGATGGACAGGGAGGCCTGGCGTGCTGCGATTCATGGGGTCGCAAAGAGTCGGACACGACTGAGAGACTGAACTAACTAACTAACTATATTGAGATTATCTTAACTATACACAACTTTCCATAAACTCAGTCGCTTTCTGATGATTGTTTGACCTTGATCTATCTTTCAAAGTCTAAGAATTTGTCCCTAAATATTCAGATCTCCTTCACAAATGTCAATAATTCAAGTGTGTGTATATGTGTGTATACATATATATTAAATATTTTTAAATACTCTTTTAAACTCAAAATGTATTACACTTTTGTTTCCTATGTATTTAACTGCTAAAATGAAAATGGTGCTTTTGAAAACCACAGCAAGAGGGCAAGAAAGTATACAGTTAGAGTGATATTTATCAGGTTGAACCAAGGCCAGAATCTTGGTGTCCAGTCCCTTGATCTTATTATTTATCACACAGCAAGACCCCAAAAATAGGGGCATGGGAGGAAGAGAATAAAAAGCCCTCCTGCAAGGACAGACAAAACCAGCCATTGATTGAATTGTATCTGATTGTTCACTGTCCAGTGCACCTGTGCCGATCCCACCCCTTGCAAAATCTCCTTGGTCCTGAAGTTGAACAGTGTTCATCCAGCAAACAATATCCAAATTGAGATTGGAAGAAAGACAAAAGCTAAATTTATCCTGACACATTCTTCATTCCAAGCTCCCACTTTTCTATGACGCACAATCATCATTGTCAATGAAAATGAAAAGCTATTTTCAATAATGAAGAGTGGATTCCCCTTCCTACCACCAATATCAGGACAACTGCATCCCCCAGAAGCGTCGCTTATGGAACTGAGAACAGGAAGGCAGATGGCTCTGTGTCCTTTCGTTTGTGCTAGTTTTTCACAGAGCTGTAAAGGCAGGAACTAGGGTGTGGGGAGAAGGCTCCAGACCAACTGGGAACGACCTCACAATGTCTCCTAAGAAACTACTTCATTTTCATTGCAAAAGAAAAAGGATTTTCGATTAATTATCTCTGATGATTCTGAAATTGTATCAGTTTTCTATCAAGCAAAAGGCAAAAAAAAATTCTGGTTTGACAGAATCATATCCAAGTAGTCACAGCAAATCTCTGCCCTTCCTTTGGCTTAAGGGATAGTTTGGCAGCATTATAGTCCTCAAGAGGTAATCTTGCATCGAACCAAAGCAAACTAACAAAATCTTAAGTAGCCTATAAACATGTTTCTAAAATCACATTTGGAAAGTCATTGTATTAACATCTGAGCATGAGATGATGTCACCCAAATCAGAAGCTCTGAGACCAGATAAGCAGATAAATAATAATTTTTTTTTTTAGTTTTAGAAATAGGTGAAGAATATCTTCATATAACCTCACACAAGGAAAGTTAAAATTTGTGACTGGGTCATCATACAGTGTTTATAATGAAGAATGTGACTTTGAGGCCAAATATACTTGTGAAAATGGAAATATTGATGGGATATTCTGAAATTCAGTTTTTTCTCTAAAACATATCAGTATCTGTGAGGACTGATGGGAATATCAAATGAAATGATGAATATGTTAAGTGTTAACAGGTATTAAGCATATTATAGTTTTCACATTATTATGGTTATTATTGGCACTAGCATTTTAAGGATTTAGTTTAACTTTGGAATGCTTCTAGTACAGACCTCCTGCTACAATGACTTGATCTTTGAGAAAAATAACATCAGGAATAAATCCAAATATGGTGAATAAGAAAGAAGTTTTAAAACTGCTGTGCATTGAAGACATCTAGATTGTTCTAATAGACATAATAATTAAAGTACCAAAGCCTCTCATTTCTCCCTGAAAATACAGACTGAGAAGGGAAAGAAATAGTCAATGATGTATTAAAAAAAAAAACAATTCTACTCTTGGTTACCCCTTATTCAGTCCATTTCATGCAACCTTGCTTAAAGGCGTAAAAGGTGGCCTGAAGGCTGGTGGTAAAATATGTTTCTGCTCCTCTGAGAAGCTGTTAACTCAACAAGCTGTGAACAGCCTCCCAAGTCCTGGGAGAACAATCATACACTTCTGACTGTGTTCTACACATGGGCCAGTGAGAGGACAGGCACCCAGAGACTGAGAGCGGTAATGAGCCCAAAGGAAAAAAGAAGCCCATCCTGCCTGTCCCAGGAAATATTCCTGTACCAGCCCTTGCTCTCATTTCATTAATCTCATAAAAGAAGGCCCCTTGCATTTCACTTGATTCAATTTTTAGGAAACTTAGAGTGTAATGGAGGGAGCTTTGCCGTATTATTACTTAACATTTTGCATATGAGGAGTCTTAGACACAGAGAGGTTACATGCCCTGCATAGGTACACACCTGGACTGCTGATGGTTTGGGGCTTGAGCCCATGTACACAGACTGCAGAGCCTGAATTCCTCTTTTTTTATTTTAACTGAATTACAGTTGATTTACAATGTTATATTAGTTTCAAGGGTTTAGCAAAGTGATTGAGTTGTGTATATATATTACATTATATAATTTTGTTGTATTATTTAATATATGTGATTTTTCAGATTCTTTTTCCTTATCAAATCAGATCAGTCGCTCAGTTGTGTCCGACTCTTTGCGACCCCATGAATTGCAGCACGCCAGGCTTCCCTGTCCATCACCAACTCCCGGAGTTCACTCAGACTCACGTCCATCCAGTCAGTGATGCCATCCAGCCATCTCATCCTCTGTCGTCCCCTTCTCCTCCTGCCCCTAATCCCTCCCAGCATCAGAGTCTTTTCCAATGAGTCAACTCTTCGCATGAGGTGGCCAAAGTACTGGAGTTTCAGCTTTAGCATCATTCCTTCCAAAGAAATCCCAGGGCTGATCTCCTTCAGAATGGACTGGTTGGATCTCCTTGCAGTCCAAGGGACTCTCAAGAGTCTTCTCCAGCACCACAGTTCAAAAACATCAATTCTTTGGCACTCAGCCTTCTTCACAGTCCAACTCTCACATCCATATATGACCACTGGAAAAACCATAGCCTTGACTAGACGAACCTTTGTTGGCAAAGTAATGTCTCTGCTTTTGAATATGCTATCTAGGTTGCTCATAACTTTCCTTCCAAGGAGTAAGCGTCTTTTAATTTCATGGCTGCAGTCACCATCTGCAGTGATTTTGGAGCCCAGAAAAATAAAGTCTGACACTGTTTCCACTGTTTCCCCATCTATTTCCCATGAAGTGGTGGGACCGGACGCCATGATCTTCATTTTCTGAATGTTGAGCTTTAAGCCAACTTTTTCATTCTCCACTTTCACTTTCATCAAGAGGCTTTTGAGTTCCTCTTCACTTTCTGCCATAAGGGTGGTGTCATCTGCATATCTGAGGTTATTGATATTTCTCCCAGCAACCTTGATTCCAGTTTGTGTTTCTTCCAGTCCAGCGTTTCTCATGATGTACTCTGCATATAAGTTAAATAAACAGGGTGACAATATACAGCCTTTACGAACTCCTTTTCCTATTTGGAGCCAGTCTGTTGTTCCATGTCCAGTTCTAACTGTTGCTTCCTGACCTGCATACAAATTTCTCAAGAGGCAGATCAGGTGGCTGGTATTCCCATCTCTTTCAGAATTTTCCACAGTTTATTGAGCATAGCTCAGAAGCCCCAGCAAGAGCAGCAGCTGTGCCACATTGGAGTGGCTGTGAGGAGATACCCCACATCCAGGGACAAAGAGCCTCCGCAAGACAGTAGGAAGGGCGAATTAGCATTTAGAATCAAACTGCATCCCTGCCAGAGACTCTCAGAGGGCTCAAACAAACCTTGTGCACACCAGGACCCAGGGACCCCACAGAGACTGAGACAGAACTGTGTTTGAACATCTCCTGTGCAGGTATGGGTCAGCAGGGACTGCCACAGGGGCAGGGGCTCTGGGTACAGGAGACTTGGGTATGGCTGGGTGCAGCAGACAGGTATGGCATAAGCCCTCTTGGAGGAAGTCACCATTAACCCCACCGTAGAGCTGCCAGAACTTACACAGGACTGGAAAATAGACTCTCGGTGGGCACAAACAGAACCTTGTGTGCGCAAGGACCCAGGATAAAGGAGCAGAGACCCCACAAGAGATTGACTTAGAGTTGCCTGGGAGTGTCCAGGAGTCTCCAGTGGGGCCATGGGTCGGTGGTGACCTGCTGCAGGTTTGGGGGCACTGAGTGTAGCAGTACGTGCATGTGACCTTTTAAATGAAGTCGCCATTATCTTCATTACCTCCACCATAGTTCAAGTGAAAGAAAGTGAAAGTGAAGTCGCTCAGTCGTGTCCAACTCTTTGTGACCCCATGGACTGTAGCCTGCCGGGCTTCCCTGTCGATGGGGTTTTCCAGGCAAGAATACTGGAGTGGGTTGCCATTTCCTTCTCCAGGAGATCTTCCTGACTCAGGGATTGAACCCAGGTCTCTGGCATTGTAGGCAGACACTTTACCGTCTGAGGCACAAGGGAAGACCACCATAGTTTGAAAGTGAAAGGAAAGTGAAGTCACTCAGTCGTGTCTGACTCTTTGCGACCCCATGGACTGTAGCCTATCAGGCTCCTCTGTCCATGGGATTTTCAGGCAAGAGTGCTGGAATGGATTGCCATTTCCTTCTCCAGGGGATCTTTCCGACCCAGGGATCAAACCCAGGTCTCCTGCATTGCAGGCAGACACTTTACTGTCTGAGCCACCAGGGAAGCCACCATAGTTTGGCCCCAGGTAAATAACAGGGACAGAACGCAGCTCCACCCATCAACAGAAAATTGGATTAAAGATTTACTGAGCATGGCCCTGCCCATCAGAACAAGACCCAGTTTCCCCCTCAGTAAGTCTCCCCCATCAGGAAGCTTCCATAAACCTCTTATTCTTATCCATCAGAGGGCAGACAGACTGAAAATCACAGTCACAGAAAACTAAGCAATCTGATAACATGGACCACACCCTTGTCTAACTCAATGAAACTATGAGCCATACTGTATAGGGCCACCCAAGACGGACAGGTCATGGTGGAGAGTTCTAACAAAATGTGGTCCACTGGAGAAAGGAATGGCAAACCACTTCAGTATTCCTGCCTTGAGAACCTCATGAACAGTATGAAAAGGCAAAAAGATAGGACACTGAAAGACTAACTCCCCAGGTTGAAGGGTGCCCAATATGCTACTGGAGATCAGTGGAGAAATAACTCCAGAAAGCATGAAGAGATGGAGCCAAAGAAAAAACAACACCCAGTTGTGGATGTGACTGATGCTGTAAAGAGCAATATTGCATAGGACCCTGGAATGTTAGGTCCATGAATCAAGGCAAATTGAAGTGGTCAAACAGGTGATGGCAAGAGTGAACATTGACATTGTAGGAATCAGTGAACTGAAATGGACTGGAATGGGTGAATTTAACTCAGATGACCATTATATCTACTACTGTGGGCAGGAATCCCTCAGAAGAAATGGAGTAGCCATCATGGTCAACAAAAGAGCCCAAAATGCAGTACTTGGATGCAATCTCAAAAACAACAGAATGATCTCTGTTCGTTTCCAAGCCAAACCATTCAGTATCACAGTAATCCAAGCCTATGCTCCAACCAGTATGCAGGTCAAGAAGCAACAGTTAGAACTGGACATGGAGCAACAGACTGGTTCCAAAAAGGAAAAGGAGTATGTCCAGGCTGTATATTGTCACCCTGCTTATTTAACTTATATGCAGAGTACATCATGGGGAACACTAGGCTGGATGAAGCACAAGCTGGAATCAAGATTGCCGGGAGAAATATCAATAACCTCAGATATGCAGATGACACCACCCTTATGGCAGAAAGTGAAGAAGAACTAAAGAGCCTCTTGATGAAAGTGAAAAAGGAAAGTGAAAAAGTTTGCTTAAAACTCAACAGTCAGAAAACTAAGCTCATGGTATCTGGCCCCATCCCTTCCTGGCAAATAGATGGGGAAACAATGGAAACCATGACAGACTTTATTTTGGGGGGCTCCAAAATCACTGCAGATGGTGACTGCAGCCATGAAATAAAAAGACACTTACTCCTTGGAAGAAAAGTTATGACCAACCTAGACAGCATATTCCAAAGCAGAGACATTACTTTGCCAACAAAGGTCCATCTAGTCAAAGCTATGGTTTTTCCCATAGTCATAAAGAAAGCTGAGCTCCGAAGAATTGATGCTTTTGAACTGTGGTGTTGGAGAAGACTCTTGGGAGTCCATTGAACTGCAAGGAGATCCAACCAGTCCATCCTAAAGGAAATCAGTCCTGAATATTCATTGGAAGGACTGATGCTGAAGCTGAAACTCTAATATTTTGGCCACCTGATGTGAAAAACTGACTCATTTGAAAAGACCCTGATGCTGAGAAAGATTGAAGGTGGGAGAAGGGGAGGGCAGAGGATGAGATGGTTGGATGGCATCACTGACTCAATGGACATGACTTTGAGTAAACTCCAGGAGTTGGTAATGGACAAGGAAGCCTGGCGTGCTGCAGTCCATGGGGTTGAAAAGAATCGGACACAACTGAATGACTGAAATGAACTGAACTGAACTAACTTGTGCTATACAGTAAATCCTGGCTGGTTATATATTATATATATAGTAGTGTGTATATGTTAATCCTGAATGTATTAGTTGCTCAGTCATGTCTGACTCTTGGTGACGCCAGGGACTGTATTCTGCCAGTCTCCTCTGTCCATGGAATTCTGCAGGCAAGAATATTGGAGTGGGTTGCCATTCCCTTCCCCAGGGGACCTTCCCAACCCAGGGACTGAACCCAAATCTCCTGCATTGCAGGTGGATTCTTTCTGTCTGAGCCATCAGGGAAGCCCCATTAATCCCAAACTCCTAATTTATCCCTCCTCTCCTTTCCTTTTTGGTAACCATAATTTTGTTTCCTTTCTGTGGATCTATTTCTTTTTTGTATATAAGTTCATTTGTATCGTTTTATTTTTTTCAGATTCCACAAAGAAGTCTGGCTTTGTCTTTGTCTGGCTTACTTCAGTTAGTAAGATAATCTGTAAATCCATCCATATTGCTGCAAATGGCATTATTTTATTCTTTTTACAGCTAATATTCTATTGTGTGTATGTACCACACCTTATTTCATCCATTCAGTGTCAGTGGGCACTTAGGTTGCTTTCGTGTCCTGGCTATTGTAAATAGTGCTGCGGTGAACATCGTGTTGCATGCATCTTTTCAAATTATGGTCTCTGGATATATGCCCAGGAGTAGGATTGCAGGGTCATGCAGTAGCTCTATTTTCAGTTTTTAAAGAAACTTCCGTACTGTTTTCCATGTATCAATTTGCATCCCCACATACAGTGTAGGAGGAGTACTTTTTCTCTACACCCTCTCCAAGGCTATTATTTGTAAACTGCTTGATGGTGGTCAGTGTGACTGTTGTGAGGTAGTATTGATTTGCATTTCTCTAATAATTAGCAGTGTTGAGCATCTTTTCATGGGCCCTTTGCCCATCTTTGGAGAAATGTCAATTTTGATCTTCTGCTCATTTTTTGATTGAGTGGTTGGGTTTTTTTTTTTTAATATTAAGCCGAATAAGCTGTTTGTATTATTTAGATACTAATTGCTTACCTATCACATCATCCACAAATATTTTCTTCCATTATATAGGTTGTCTTTTTGTTTTGTTTACAGTTTCTGTTCCTGTGTGAAAGCTTTTAAGTTTAATTAGGTCCAACATGTTTATTTTTGTTTTTATTTCCATTAGTCTAGGTGGTTGTTGCTGTTGTTTAGTCACTAAGTCATATCTGATTCTTCTGGACCCCAGGGACTGTAGCCCTCCAGGCCTCTCTGTCCATGGGATTTTCCAGGCAAGAATACTGAAGTCAGTTGCCATTTCTTTCTCCAGGGGATCTTCCTGACCCAGGAGTCAAACTCGCATCTGCTGCATTGGCAGGCTGATTCTTTATCACTGAACCACCAGGGTAGCCCCATTAGTCTAAGAGATGGATCCAAAAAGATATTGCTATGATATATGTCAGAGTGTTCGGCCTATATTTTCTTCTAGGAGTTTTATAGTACTCAGTATTACATTTTATAGTACTCAGGATTAATGGTCTTTAATCCATTTTGAGTTCATTTCTGTTTATGGTGTGAAAAAATCTTTCAATTTTGTTCTTTTATATGCGGCTCTCCAGTTTTCGCAGTACCTCTTATTGAAGAGACTGTCTTTCTCCATTGTATATTCTTAACTTCTTTGTCATAGATTGACCATAAGTATGTGGGTTTATTTCTGCCACCTGAATGCTTAACCTCAGCCACTTGCGTTCTTTGGACAAGGCAATATTAAGCACATGTTGAATCTGAGAGGCAGAAATGCAAAAAAGAGTGAGTCTAAAAATGGTTGCATTTACAGTGTTTTATATGAATTGAGTATGAAATGAATGCCTGGTACAGAAGGTGAACAGGAATGCCCATATTATAGCATGGTCTCCATCCCTAAGACCACAGATCTGTACTACAAATCACAAAAATCAGATCAAGCCACCAGGCCGTAATAGATAATAGAATCAACTTCAAAGTAGGAGTTTGTGGAGCTACACACACACATACTCACACCCTGCAGTAAGACAAAACACCAAATTACAAACTTCTTGAGGCCAAAGATCCCAGTAAAATATACCTTTGTCTCCATGACTAAGAGCTTAAAAAGTAATTTTTAATGAATTGAAAGCTGTAGATAGCGTTGAAGAAAAGATTGATTGACAATACAATTTACATAATGTCTTATTTTGTATTTGCTATGGACTGGAAGTTTGTGTCCCCACTCCCCCCAGAATTCATATGTTGAAACCTAATCCTCAGTGTTATGGTATTTGAAGATGGGAATTTTGAAAGGTGATTAGGTCATAAAGGTAGAGCTCTTATGTAAGGATTAGTGCCCTTACAAAAGACTCCAGAGAGTTCCCTTATCCTCTCCCATGATGAACCAGGAAGCAGGTACCAGACATCATATCTGCTTGTGCCTTGATCTTGGACTCTAGTAACCAGAATTGTGAGAAATAAATTTCTATTGTTTATGAAGCACCCAGTCTATCACATTTTGTTATAGCAGACCAAGCAGACTAAGATAGCATTTGATAATTTTATGATTTGGTAGAAAATTTCCCACAATTTGTCCTAGTTTTCTTTAATATTATTTCATGCTCTCATTAAAATAGAAAGAACTGGCAGGAGTCTCTTGAGGGTAGCTCTTTTGCAATTTAAATGATTCTTATTAAACAAACCTAGAGAAGAAAGTCAGTTTTCTTATTTTTCAGAAATAACTGAATCACAGTATTTAATCAATGACTCATTTTGTCAAACAAATACAAAAAAAAGTATTGAGTTACTCAATAGAATACAATATCAATTTGTATGACAACATTATTTAAGATTTTAGAATGATACCATGCCAAATTAAGGAAGCATCTCTCAGATCTTTTCTCATCAGATAGAGAATGACAATGATGAGGAGAAGGAATTAATATTGTTTTGGAGTTATAAATGGCTTCCTTTCAAAATGCAATTCTTTGACAAGAACCATGATACAGATGATAAAATTCAAGACTCAGGTCAAAACGACAGGCTATTGTAAACTAGCTGTCAACTGAATGTCTATAGAAACAGGAGTTACCCACCACGGTATCCATTGGCTAGTTGAAAAGGTTAGCATCCTTTTCAACAAGCTAGTGAACTATCCACCAGAGGGGGAAAAAAAAAACAAAAACAGAATTTACTGATAAAATTATTCTCAGCTCAGAAAAGGATTTAATGCTGTGTATTAGGAGGAAACGGTATTCGTGATTTTAAAATATTTAGCTAACAGATTGTTTAGCTCCAATCACAGATCTGTATCTGCTGTTTAGCTCATGGAACTAAAAATATTCACTTATTTGGCACATTCTTCTGGTGAAATTATTGGCAGAAATTTTAAATTAGGTAGAATTCTTATGTTTCAGAATGCAAAGGTGTTTTTCCCCCTTGGTTTTATGTGGGTTTTGTTGTTGTTGTTGTGTTTGTTCTTTGTGTCTTCATTACAGGAAGTTTATAAGGATGTAGGTAAAAGGAAAAGTGTGAGTAACTATTGAGAACAGAGGAAGACTAATAACTGTCAGGTTAATGAGTCATTTGATGAACTTGTATACAATGTTTTTTCATTTTAAAGAGCAAGTGTAAGCCAAGAGCTCTCTCACCCTTTGCACTATTTTATTAGCTTTTTAACTACTTGACCTCATATGAAATCAAGAAAATGAAAATTACGAAAAGGCAGGACTTTTTTCAGTGACTTTCTCGTCTCTGTAACAAATGGCAGCCCACACATAAATGATCTGTAAACTAGTTTCCAAGCCTGCCTTTTTTGAGAGAAAAAACTAGATGAGGCCATCTATCACAATAACAAGCAGCAAATGACTAGTACCCTCATGGTGAAGGATAAAAACAACATTGGCATAGGGATCTTTCTAAGCAGAATTTCTTCAGTGCTGGTGACTTCCCTAGTGGTCCATTGGTTAAGAATCCATGTTTCCAATGCAGGGGGTGTGAGTTTAGCCTGGTAGGGAACTAAGATGCCCTCCCTGTCAAATAAAGAGTTTCTTCATTGCTGAATTTCAGACTAATGACTCCAGAGAGCCGCTGAGAATGTTCGGATGCCTCAGCTGCCTATGGATTATCTCTAGCAAACTTGGAAGATGGATTTGATATTGTGTTGCTACCTAAACAACCCAATCTGTACTTCAGTTTCCACACTGAGTTGTCTTCTCCTTCTCCCTGTATACAGGCTGCCACTGGTTAAGTAGTTCTCATATGACGTAATTGTTAAGACACATTAAGTTTATTGTTCCCACAGCTCTAAGGTATTCCTTTTACCATAACCATCCTCCTTTAAAAATAGCAGCTGTCCCCCTGCTCTTAGCCCCTCTTTGAAAATCCTTTGTCTCTACTGAGGAAACTTCCCTGGTGGCTCAGATAGTAAACAATCTGCCTGCAATGTGGGAGACCCGACTTATATCCCTGGGTTGGGAAGTTCCCCTGGAGAAGAAAATGTCAACTCACTCCAGTATTCTTGCCTGGAGAATCCCATGGATAGAGGAGCCTGGTGGGGTAGAGTCCATGGGGTTGCAAAGAATCAGACACTCCTGAAGCAAATTAGCACATGTGCACCATGGAAACTATTATGGAAAAGTTAGGCTCTCTTCAGTTCAGTTCAGTTCAGTCACTCAGTCGTGTCCGACTCTTTGCGACCCCATGAATCGCAGCACGCCAGGCCTCCCTGTCCATCACCAACTCCCAGAGTTCACCCAGACTCACGTCCATCGAGTCAGGGATGCCATCCAGCCATCTCATCCTCTGTCGTCCCCTTCTCCTCCTGCCCCCAATCCCTCCCAGCATCAGAATCTTTTCCAATGAGTCAACTCTTCGCATGAGGTGGCCAAAGTACTGGAGTTTCAGCTTTAGCATCATTCCTTCCAAAGAAATCCCAGGGCTGATCTCCTTCAGAATGGACTGGTTGGATCTCCTTGCAGTCCAAGGGACTCTCAAGAGTCTTCTCCAACACCACAGTCCAAAAGCATCAATTCTTCGGCACTCAGCCTTCTTCACAGTCCAACTCTCACATCCATACATGACCACGGGAAAAACCATAGCCTTGACTAAACGAACCTTTGTTGGCAAAGTAATGTCTCTGCTTTTCAATATGCTATCTAGGTTGGTCATAACTTTCCTTCCAAGGAGTAAGCGTCTTTTAATTTCATGGCTGCAGTCACCATCTGCAGTGATTTTGGAGCCCAGAAAAATAAAGTCTGACACTGTTTCCACTGTTTCCCCATCTATTTCCCATGAAGTGATGGGACCGGAAGCCATGATCTTCGTTTTCTGAATGTTGAGCTTTAAGCCAACTTTTTCACTCTCCATTTTCACTTTCATCAAGAGGCTTTTGAGTTCCTCTTCACTTTCTGCCATAAGGGTGGTGTCATCTGCATATCTGAGGTTATTGATATTTCTCCCAGCAATCTTGACTCCAGCTTGTGTTTCTTCCAACCCAGCATTTCTCATGATGTACTCTGCATAGAAGTTAAATAAGCAGGGTGAAAATATACAGCCTTGACGAACTCCTTTTCCTATTTGGAACCAGTCTGTTGTTCCATGTCCAGTTCTAACTGTTGCTTCCTGACCTGCATACAAATTTCTCAAGAGGCAGATCAGGTGGTCTGGTATTCTCATCTCTTTCAGAATTTTCCACAGTTTATTGTGATCCACACAGTCAAAGGCTTTGGCATAGTCAATAAAGCAGAAATAGATGTTTTTCTGGAATTCTCTTGCTTTTTCGATGATCCAGCAGATGTTGGCAATTTGATCTCTGCTTCCTCTGCCTTTTCTAAAACCAGCTTGAAAACCTAATGATGTCTGTTTCACAGATAGGGATGCTTTCCACAAATACATCCATCTTTCTCTTCTCCCATACAACCAACATTCCTCCTCTCAAAATTTTAGCTAGTTAAATTCTGGAGCCCCGGAATTCAAAGTTTAACTAGCTAAGCTAAGTCACTTCAGTCATGTCTGACTCTATGCGACCCCATAGATGGCAGCCCACCAGGCTCCCCCATCCCTGGGATTCTCTAGGCAAGAACACTGAAGTGGGTTGCCATTTCCTTCTCCAGTGCATTGAAGTGAAAAGTGAAAGTGAAGTCTCTCAGTCGTGTCCGACTCTTAGCGACCCCATGGACTGCAGCCTACCAGGCTCCTCCACCCATGGGATTTTCCAGGCAAGAGTACTGGAGTGGGGTGCCATTGCCTTCTCCAAAGTTTAAGTGTGTTTGGTTTAAATATGAAAAAGGTGGCTAACTGAGGCCCTACCATTCATTTGTTGGAACTGTTAGTTGTTTAAGATTTTTTTTTTTAACGTGGACCACTTTTAAAGTCTATTGAATTACAATATTGATTCTGTTTTATGTTTTGGTTTTTTAGCCATGAGTCATGTTGGGATCTTAGCTCTCTGACCAAGGATCAGGTCTGTACCCCCTGCATTGGAAGGTGAAGTCTTAACCACTGCATTGCAGGGGAGTCCTAGAATTGTTTTTATAACAAAAATTTTTCCAAATTTCCAAATATGAACTTATTGGTGTACTTTTTAAGTATAACCTGTTGTAATATATAGTCTACTTAAAGGTTTTTCCCCACTCAGTATGCTATTTTTCCTAAACTAGATTAACAAATCCATCCTTCTAAGTATGGGGATGTAATTACTAGTCATAGAAATAAACGTATTTTGGAGGTTTATATTATCACTTTTATTTGGAGAGCTCAAGTTATTGCCAAAGTTCAAATGATATACAGCTCCAGGAATATTTAGCATCTTGACTAAAGAGAGACAAGATTATATAACAATGCTCTGGCTTAAGCAAAAACAAACCAAACTAAGAACTTCATCATAGGCAGTTGTAGTCTTGATAATCGAAACTGTGTCTTAAAGAGCAGCCCCATCTCCCAGAGAACAAAATGCATGTTTCTTGATAGAAAGATTGTGTTAACTATATTTTCTGTATTCTTGATTCTCTGGCATCTGGGGCCTTGCTAACCAGGGGAAGACTGCCCTTCCCAGGGCCAGTTAATTACTTTCAAAAGCAAAAGAACCTCCTGTAAGCACAACTTACATATACAAACCAACCAATCCCACCTCCCCACCCCACCCCCCCACATACACACCTCCTCTGCCAGGCTTTTACATTGCAGATCAATATTTCTTCTGTCTTAATCATCTCAGGGCTAGGTATCAGACAAGTCAAAAGAGTCCCTACACCCAGGGATGATGAAATTATTCCAAATAGCCAATCTTAAGCCTTCTTATCCTGCCTTGCTCATTTTTTCCCCTGGAGACCACAGTAAAGGCTCTTGCCCAAGCTTTCCTCTTGCTTCCTCAGCCTCCTGCTCAACCCTGGTGCTTCTTCATGGGGCTTTGTGTGCTGTGCTGTGCTCTCTCTTTAGAGAAACTAACAAACTATCTTTTCAGTGCCAGTCATCTCCTGAACTGCTGGTCTCACCATACCTGATTAATAATAAAAATCTACACTTAAAAACAGAAACTTTACATCCATATGTTGTTCAATTTCCAATTTAGAATTTCTACAGATAATAGAAAGTTAAGTCTGCATCCATAGACGATGGTCAAATTAGCCCGTTTGTGATGTTTTAACAAGAGATTAGAAGGTATGAAAATTTGGATCTTCTACCAGTTCAGCTCTCCCTCTCTGTGAGGTCTGAGCTTCAATGTCCTTATTTGTTTTTTATTTGTTTGCTTTTTATTTATTTGACTGTTCCAGGTCTTAGTTGGAGCTTGTGGGATCTTAGTTGCAGCAAGCAAGCTCTAGTTCCCTGACCAGGGGTCAAACTTGTGCCCCCACATTGGTAGCTCAGAGTCTCAACCACTGGATCACCAGGGAAGTCCCTTTCAATTGTCCTCATCTGTAAACTGAGAAATTGGAAGGAGATAATCTCTATTAATCATTTTATAAATATGATATAATTTCTTATTGTTTCTTCTAGTATAGTTTTATTAACAAAATTCCCTTAGTATATCTCCCTTAAGCTAAATGTCATAGGAATATTGTCTATTGTCCAGTTTTGCCACTAGATATGAGTTCCCTATGGCAAATACTTATTTAATTCTTCTTTCCTGGCCCCTATCGTGGTGTGTATCCAGCAGGAAAGAGTTCAACAACTACCACAACAAACACAATAATTGACTGAATCAAAGTACAATGAGCTTCATTTTAGGTGGAAATAGATGGTCATGAAAACAAGATTAAGAAAACTGGCATTGTAACTATAAGTGTGAATGAGAAAATGCTACATTGAGACAATCCAAACCTTTCTTACTAGTAAATAAATTGGCTCTTTGTAAAAAGCTAAGAGTAAATCACTAGAGATATTTTCAATAATTAGAAGTCAAATGAAAGCTTTTTAGGAATTTTTAAGTCACGTTGCTTTAGGTTTGTTTTACTTTTTTCTTTTTTCAAAATGACTAGTTATTGGTTTGAAGGATTATTTCAGAAACCGATTTAAATTTTTTTCTATCTACTAAAAAGCAACAATGGGCATTTTTAATTTTATACAAAAATGAAGAAAAATATTAATCTGCAGCCATGCCAAAAAGGCAAACAAAAAGAGCAGCTTTTAATTAAATCTAAGGGCTAGAAGTCTTGGTACATTTTTTTCATTTCCCTCTTCAATCCTCTCCCAGCCAGTAGCTGAATGTTGCATTGTAACTGCTCCTCATCTGATTTACATTTTTCTCTCTTCAGAAAGAAGAATATTAAAAGTCACAATAATATACATTTTAGAAGAAAATTTTAATTACTAATTCATAAGAAGTAATATTCATGCACAAAGTTACATGATCTAAATTAAAACACTAGGGTGAATTTGCTCCGGGGGATGTTAATACCACATAATATAGGTAAAGGGACAGACATGTGGATGTTTTCCAGATCCTGTTAAAGACAGTTCTGAGCTTCAACAGGTGACTATATTTCAGCATCTGGTTTAGGGGTCCCTCTGTGATTTTTATTTGGGGGAAAAGCTAGACATGAGATCTAAGTAATTTAATTCACTGTTCCTAATCCTTGACACCAAAAGTTTGGAGAGTACTTCAAAACTCTCTTTCCTGGAAAGACTCTTTTCCTAGTTTATTATCTGGAATATAGAAAAACGAGTTAAAAGAGAGTAGAAAATTAATTGGTTAAAATTGAGTCTGGAAACTCCCCTGGTGGTCCATTGGATAAGAATTCCCCTTCCAACGCAGGGGGTACACGTTCAATCCCTGGTCAGAGAGCTAAGGATCCCACATCCCTCAGAGCCAAAAAAACCCAAAACATAAAACAGAAGCAATATTGTAACAAACCCAATAAAGACTTTAAAAATGGTCCACATCAAGAAAAGAAATATTCATAACCAACAAGGACCTATTGTATAGCAAAGGAAACTCTGCTCAATGTTATGTGGCAGCCTGGATGGAAGGGGAGTTTGGAGAATGAATACATGTATAAGTATGGCTGAACTAAAACTATCCACCTAAAACTATCACTGCATTGTTAATCATCTATATTCCAATACAAAATAAAAAGTTTAATTTAAAAAAGTGCATGTGTCAGACAATGAAAAAAAATCTTAAAAAAAAACCCTGAGTCTGGTTTATATCATGACTCCCTTGGTGTAATTGCTTTGATATCTTTGTCTTCTAGTCACTAGATTCCATTTAGCAAGTTTAACAAGAAAGGCAGTTATGGAAACAAGGAGAGATCAATGGCCAGCACAGTTTTGTCAGCACACCATGAAAATTAGAAGTTCTCTGATGAGTATTCCTGAGAAGTACAACTCAAGCAACTTGAACAGAATCAACTCACACAGAAATTCTTTAAGGATGCCACAACTGTTTCCATATAAGCATGCTAGAAAATTAAGAATTTTATTCAAACCACTTAAATGAAAGAAAGAACCTCCCTAATTGTAATAGCAATATGATAATTTTCTATTGTCAGAGAGTTGAAATGCACTGTTCTTTACTACTCCCTAACCCACCTAATGCCTTATACAGAACAAATTGCCAGTAAATATTTTAAATTGATATGTTTATTATTCTAATGCAGTTGAGGAAAATCTGTGTATACCACAGACTAAACAAAAAATATCATATGATCTTTTCAGTACATGCTGTAAAATCCCTTGAAAAATATACATTCCTTATTTTCTTTAAGTGTTAAATTGGAGCTAGGATGACTTTCCTGTAATATTTAAAATATGCCTTGAAGCAAAAATTGTCACCTGTCCAATGGAAAATTTTCTGGAAATATTTCTTCTTTAATCAACATTTCCTTAAACAGAACTGGCTTAGGATTATAAATAAATATGGAACATATTTTTGGTAATAGGATTATTAATAATTACCTACTACAGTAATATTCAAAGGAACTGTAAATTGGTGGATCCCTTTTGGAGTCCATGTATGTTTTAGGAGATTCGTACTTTTTAAACCAGAAATTCCACTTTGAGGAATTACTCCCGAAGAAATAAATGCAATGTGTGGGAAAGGCTGTATAATGAGGATGTTCATTACAACATTATTTATAATTATGAAAAGTAAAAATACAATAAATGCTCAAAAACAGGAAAATGAGTGTGTCAGTTCTGAGTGAAAGATTAAGTTAGTTACAGCATAGTCACCCAATGGAAGATAAAGATAGAAAATGCACAAAATGACTGAAGGAAATAAATATCATGTCTTTATTATTGTCCACATGAAAATGTAAAAAGCTTAGAAGGGATTATACAAAAATTGTATTGTTATAATGATAGGGTTGTAGGAATAGTTTTTTCCTCTAATTTCAGCTTTGTGGAATTGCTGTTTTACTTTGTAAATTAGGACATGAAAATAAGGTGCAGGATAAATTAATAAATGACTACTTAGATGATTTTTTAAATTTAAAAAATATCGCGTGCCTTTCTACACTAAGATTTAGTCTTGGTAGCTGAAGCTAGTGCATTTACCAACTACTGGCAAATCACCAACTGTCAAAAAAATTCTTATTACTTCCAGTGTAGCACCACTGAAGTCGGGCTGAGTGTCTTTCAAGTACTCTACTGAATTTCTCAGCTTTTCCCATTGCACTTCATCCTGCAAGATTGGTCAGGGCTCTTGGTCAATAGAGAGACACACAGATCCTCCTCCGTGGCCTTTGTCTGATATCTTTGAATCTCAGCCAGAAGGGAATGGTCACTATCATTGTGAATTACCGTCTAAGCTTCTGATGAAAAGTCAGTCTGAAATACTACCATTGTAAACCATATCATGGAGCTGTTAGAGATACTTAAATCATGCCATACCAAAGCAAGGAAAGAGTGCAGAAGAGGGGAGCTATAATGTAAAGTTTCAAATAACATCAGGATCGTGTTAAGAGGTGATTTGTGGTTTTTGCTTCAGAGCAACTTCAGCTGAGCCCAGGACCTGGAAACTGAGGATCAGGTGGCAGGTTCACGGGCAGGATGCCCCAGCCATGGCAAGCATGGGAGGTGGATGGAAAAGCAACCAGGACCCTCAGACCCATTCCTGGGGTACTGTGCAGACCCCAGAGGCCTGAGCATATATTAGAAATGGTCTCCAAGAGCTGACACCTGTGGGCAAGATGAAGATAAGACCTCTGCAGAGTGTGGACAGCCTCACAGTAAACATTTATTCTGAAGAAGACTGGGGAGTCCATGAAAACCTGGGGTGATTTATCTACTATCTTAATCTTCCTTCCTTCAAGGTTCAGCTATTACTTTAGCTTTGTGATTTTGGAGAAAGTCATTTGGTCTTTCTGGGACTCAATTACCTCACCTTCTAACACAGGTCTGATGCTGGAAAATTTCTAAGATCATGTCAAGCTCCAAAATTCTGAGTCTCTAATTCAAAATTTTCACAAACCATTCCAGGTCACACTATTACTGCCTCCTCTTAAATGCTCAGAGCACTTAATATCATCAGCTTGCAACTTATCATGAGGCTGATTTTCTCTAACATCTGAATGTTTTCCCTTGTCTTTTCTTCCTAAACTGATCAGAAACTTATCCTTGGGGTCATGTGATCTCTTTGTCTAGAGGATGTAATAGTGCTTGGTAAGTGAATGCACACTTAAGAAATAAATAAATGAATTATACCATTCTCTTGCATCCCCACATGCACGAAATATTATACTAAAGATCAAGGAAAGGGAAAATTACATCTAAAAAGTTTGCTCCCCCTTTGGCTGATTGGGAAATGTCACTGGGTTCCCCTGAAAGCAGATTCTGAGACAAAGATGAATGAAGAAAGCATGTTAGTATGTGCTATTAGAATTAATACCTTTGGATGGAAGGAAGAAAGTTGGATGAGAAGAGGGAAAAAGAAGATGGGCTCTTACAGTCACAACACAAGATTCAGCCAAATTCAGGGCTAAGACCTAGAACTGGGGTGATGCCTTAATGGTTCTCCCGAGTGGGGATGAGGAGTTCAAGCATTTATACCCTCCTGCCCAAAGTCCTACATACACCTGTCACTGTTACACCAAGGGGATGTGACCTTGGGTGAGGCTCTCCAAGGGCGACTTCCAGCTAGGGAAGAGAGCTGAGGGTCAGCTGCTGATGGAAGGAGCAACTTAGAGAGTACAGCGAGGCAGGGTGGAACTTCCCAGATGGTGCTGGTGGTTAAACAACAAAACAAAACTCGCTCCCTGGGTAAGGAAGAATCTCTGGAGGAGGCCATGGCAACCCACTCCAGTATTCTTGCCTGGAGAATCCCATGGACAGAGGAGCCTGGCGGCTACAGTCCCTAGGGTTGCAAAGAGTCAGATAGGACTGAAGCGACTTGGCATAGACACACACTCACACACGGGGCAGGGTATACGTGGACGGAGTGGCATCTTGTGGACAAGAGTTAGCCCATTCTGTACTACCCAACTTTTTGTGTGTATTGAATTTTATTGTTTCCTACGCTTTCACACAACCTAACTCCTGTAATCCAGAGAATAATCCCATGAGATGTGAATTATCACCCCTAAATATGAGCTGACAGGTGACTTTTACAAGTATATGGAAGGTGTCCCAGAGGGGCTCCCAGAACTTAGGAAAGGAATTTGAAAGTCCAAGGATGTGGAACATAATTATGTCCTGAGGAAGCTGAAGATAACTTGTCAGTAATTATTATTATTGTGATCATTATTGCCCTCAGCCTGTTGTGACTTAGGAAAATTAGATTACAATCATGTGCTCTTAAAAAAAAAATTAGCCTCCTCTGTCATATAGCAAACTCCCACTGGTTATCTGTTTTACATATGATAATAATGTTTCAATGCTATTCTCTCAAGTCATCCCATCTTCTCCTTCTCCCACTGAGTCCAATGTATGACACAGAGCACCCAAAGACAGTGCTCTGTGACAACCTGGAGGGATAGGATGGGGAAGGCTCAGGATGGAGGGGACATATGTATGCCTACGGCCAATTAATACTGATGTACAGCAAAAACAATCACAATATTGTAATTATCCTCCAATTAAAATATATAAATTTTAAAAATAGTCTCACGTTTCTTATTCATTTTAAATTATGATTATTTAAAGTCCAGGACTTTTACATATGAGTTGCTATGAAGTTTTGTGTTTATGAAAATCATATTTTTTCTATAATCTACCAGCAGACTGTGTGTATGAGTGTGTATGTATCCTTTGTTATGAATTAAGTTTGTGTCCCCACTAGAAATTCACATGTTGAAGCCCTAAATCCCAATGTAATGATAGGTGGTGCCACTGGAAGATAATGAGTTTTAGATGAGGTCACAAGTGTGAGGCCCTCATGATGGAATTAGTGCCTTTATAAGAAGAGACACCAAAGCTATTTCTTAGCCAAATCAGGATGCAGCAAGAAGGCAGCTGACTGCAAGCCAGGAAGACAACCCACACCTGGAACCGAATCTATTGGCACCTTGATCTTGAACTTCACAACTTCCAGAACCATGAGAACTAAGCCACCCAATCTATATTATTTTGTTAGAAAAGGCTGAGTGCCGGGGTCCAGCCCCAGCTGATCCAGGGTATTCGAAGGAGAGACGGCATAGGCGACCTATTTATTTAAATATTTATCAAAGATATAAAGAGTAATAGAATGAGGATAGCTCAGTAGGAAAATTCAGTGGAGAAAAGAGGCTGAGTAGCTTGGTTTACGCGGGAGACCAATAAAACTTCAAGACAAGAAGTTTACACCACTTACGTAGGCTGCAGGACTCCTTCCGTTCTCCCGAAGGAGAGGAGACACTGAGGCCTCCCCGGTCGGATCTTAGAAGCCCAGGCATAATTAGCAAGCATGGCGGGTTCCGCGCTCCAGATGGAGACTCAGCCAGAATTTGAGAAAGAGAGCGACATAGGGAGACCAAGTTTCAGTGAACAAGGCCCGCACTTTATTTTCCAAAGTAGTTTTTATACCTAAAGTTGTGCATAGAGGATAATGGGGGAAGGGGTGGAGTCATGCAAGGACAGCAGTTCCTGATCCTAATCGAAGTCAGGCTTTCAAACTTATCATATGCAAAAGTTCAGGTGATTTACATCATCATCTGGCCAGGAGGCCTGTTAACATTTTAAGAAACTTATCTTTCTCTAAAGGTGATTATTCTAAAGTCAGGCACCAGCCTCCAAAAAGGCATTGGACAAAGCTGCATTCCTATAGGGCAAAGGTGAGGTGGGCTCAATCAAGAAAAGAATTAACTCAAGGGTCCGACGTTGCAAACATTGAGGCTACTACTTATATTTCTATACACCCATTATATCAATCAATACACTGCCAAGGACACAGTAGGTAAGGAGTATGGAGACTTAGCAGCAAACATTGGCCCAATAAGTGAAAAACCCTTCACCAATACAATTTCTAATCAATCTTTTAACTACTCAAAGGAATCTGTGTTTAGATAGTTTAGAACATCTCCTGCCTCTCACAGTTGGGAGACTCTGAACAATCACATGTGGCTGGAAAAACCTATTCAGGCAGGCTAGAGGATTTCCAAAGGAGTTTGTAGGTTGAAACACTGTCACACCCAGGAATTATTAACTGGAGCTGTAAGCTAACTCTTTTTTCAGAGAGAGGTAGTGGGGGACAGCCCCCTGTAAAGTCAGAGGTGTAGGTGAAAGCACAAAGCAGAAAGTAGGCAGACTCTGGTTTTGGGGGGTAGATGCTCGAGAATTTCCAGGGGGACTCCTGAGGCTCGATCCCGCCTTTGCGTATGCCGAGCCTCCTTCCTCATGACCTTTGTCATGGGCAGAGTGCCTCACGCTGGCTCCCGGCAGTGATAGAATTCCAGTTGAGCTATTCCAGATCCTGAAAGATGATGCTGTGGAAAGTGCTGCACTCAATATGCAATATGCAATATGCACTCAATATGCAATATGCCGGCTCCCGGCAGCTGAGCAGCCTAACACTGCCCTTAAAATTTATCATCTTAGCTTTGGTCTATATTTTCATCTGATGAGATTATTTTATTCTTGATTCTTATCTCTAGAAGATTATTCACTGTTCCTAGCTGCAAACTTTGTAAGCCCATGTTCAATGTTTTCATCAGAGTTTTTAATAAAAGGACAGCAGGTTATGAAGATCCTCCTTTAGTTTGAGAGCAACCCAGTGTCAATAAATGTTTGAAGAACAGTGTTTAATGAATGATTATTACATTATAACACATGACTTCACTCTGCATCTTGTCATCTGAAGTAGTTGTTTCCAAATTGTTCCTTAACAATAAAACTTTACTCAAATAAAATGTGTTCAAATAAATAAATATCTATAGAAGCAGAATTGCTCTGGTTCAAGTGGTGGTGGGATGAGGGGACCAGCCTCTCTGATTTGCCTTAGTGTAGAAGCTGCTGTTGAGAGACTCCTGCAGTGTCTCAGTGAGAACCCATAGCTTTGCAGTTTGCACCAAAAAAAAAAAAAAAAAAACCCACTGTGAAAAAATATTGTAAAGCATTTTGTCAAATGCCTTGCTAAAATCAAGGTACTTACTTACCAATATAATAATACACACACCCACACCCACACACACACACACACACACATACACGATGAGTTTTTCATAATTTGTCCTTGGGAAACCTGTGCTGCTTCCAAGCAGTCATTACTTTCCTTTTTTCATAAGTGCTCAAAGAACATTTATTCCACAGTATATTAAGGAAGAGTGTCAGGTTTGTTGTTCTATAGTTTCTGGAGTCCACATTTTCTGAATTTTTAAAAATAACAACTCCAGTCTCTGACACCTCTTCTGTTCTCCACCTATAATACCTGTAAGTTTTTGTGAATTCTAGAGTATAATTAATATATCCAGGTCAGTGGTTCTCAAAGATGGCTACATAATAGGTGCCCCAGGAAGGTTTATAAAAAATGCTGTGCTTGGGTCCTCACCTTATATCAATTAAATCAGAATCTTTGCAGGTGTTTTTAAAGGCTTCTCTGGCCATTCTAAAATGCAGCCAGGGCTGAGAACCAGTGATCTAGGCCTGGCTTACCTCATTTTAAACGTCTGCTTGGTTCCTTTACCATCCATTCTTTATTCATAAACTTCAATCTCTGTTCTTCATTTTTCCATTGAAAATCCCTCTCCATAATTCAGAGGACAAAAGAAAAATCTGAATTAAGCAGTTTTATTTCCTTTCACCACTTACTAATCTAAGCCTAAATGATCATATATGTTTTCCAGGTCCTTTGGTTGAAAACATAACACAGTTGTTAGCATCATTGTCAAATCTCTGCTAAATAAAACAATTCCAACAAACTTTTTTTAATCATATGACTTATTTTTCTCTTTTCTTTTAACCTCACCCAGTTGCTCTTTGTCATGCTTCCACCTCTGGTTTTATAAATTCCATACTCAGCAAGCAATTTCTTTGCTGTAGTTCAGTCACTGAGCATGTTTCAGGGGCAACTCTGGCATCATCTCTTCCTCCTGGATTTACAAATCTAAGTTCATGGTGTGTCTGTTGTCTAGCATTGTCACATCAACATCCTACTCCACAAATATCATTTCTAATTCCCTTTACTGCATATTCTTTTTACAAATTGCTGGGTACCACTTGTTCTATTGGAAGGCTCTATATAACAGCTTGGAATTGATCAAGTCCACTCAGGTATGCAATTCCTTCTGCATTTGGTTTTGCAGGTCCATCTGGACAATATTCTGCTTCCCCTGGAATGTCATGTTCAATCCCCTTTTTCTCTCTCTTATGCACATCATTCTGAGAAATATTCTTTCTCAGACCATCATCAGTCTGGAAATGTAAGCTATAGTCCAGAAAACACCATCCTCTTCTTGACACCGTTTAGATAGGCAGTTTTTCTCTTCAAAACCATGAGTGCCCAAATGCAAGAGCAAAGGGCCAAAAATCCTTCCACATCCAGCAAAGTAAAAGGTTGAAGAGTCTTTTAAACCTACCCTTGATATTCATCGTAACTTTCCTACTGATTTCCCTGTGAAGGAGCAGAAGTGAGGTATGATTGATTGCTTAGATGAATCTAAGCAGATTTTCTTCCAAGTAGGAAAGCAATGTACTTCTGGCTAAGGCATCGTTACTATGACACTGGAGTTACCAACGCAATGAGATTCTCAAACTAGTGAGGAGATTCTTTCCATGGGATTAACCCCCTATCACCCTGACTATTCAGTTAGATTCAGGTGACTGCTTCTTTCTTCTGAAGGTCAGACTTTCCTCCTGGGAAGATTGTCTAATTAGGTGTTTAACATTGTGCCAGCATTTGCTTTTTCTTTCTCATATTTCTGTTTGTCAACTTTGAGACTCCAGTCTTGATGCACATTTGCGTGCTCAAAATCTTCTTCCATTCTGACTTTATTCCCTTCTTGTCCCCAAGTCCTTCTGCTGTAAAATCCAGAAATCACAGAATAATTCCCTTGCAGTACAAATCCATCAGAGCTCCAGAAGAACATCTGTGGTTTCTAGGCAGACTGTGTCCTGCTCACCATCTACGCATTGACTCCCTGCAGCCTTTTATCTTCTGGTACCTTGGGTTTTGGGGGGAAGTTTACTAGATATATCCACACATGTTCCTCATATTGATTTTTAAGAGCTGCTCTTCAGGGAGTTAGCAATTAGTGCAAATCAGTGCCTATAGAATGATGACGGGGTAGTAGCCCAAAGTTCAGGAAGCTGAGGATTCAAGTTCCACTCTTTCCATTAAACTGGATTACCTTGAGAAAGCCATTCCAATATCTCTGAGCCTTAGTCTGTATGTCTATGAAATGAGGAGGCAGGAGGGAGACTGGACTAGGCTAGGTTTTCAATTTTTTTTTAATCTTTTGGACCCTTTGCATAAAATCTCATTGAAAAATCTCAAAGTATAAAAGAATATCAGAGGGATTGAGGTTGAAATAGGGCTGAGCCTCACGTGCCAGATTCTGATCTCCCCACCCTATCCCACCCCACTCCACCGTATCGCTGCCACCAAAGAGCCTCTGTGGCTGCACACAGAACAGCTGGAAAACAACAAATCAGAGGTTCTCAAAATTGGGTGTGTGCAGGAATCACCTGGGAACTTACGAAAATAACAAATTACTATATAAGTCCCACACCAAAAAAGACAATGCCTAGGAATTTACCATTTTTATTAAGGATTACAGATGCAGAATGGTACAATGATAACATCCTGAGAAATACTAAATTTGGTGAATCTGAAGTCTCTTCAGCTCCCTTCAGTAAGAAGTCAAGAAAATACACTGCCCACCCAAATTCTACACCTTATACCGGCCCTCTGTGATGCTGGGCATGTTACTTAACTTTTTCTTCTCATTTGTAAAATGAGGACATTTATAATAATGCCCACCTCAAAAGACTGTCACCAGGACTAAGTGATCTACTGTATGTCCAATACTTAGACCAATGCCTAGAACATGCTTGAAACTCAACAGATATCAGTCCTTATTGCTAAGTGAGGCATGATGCAAGCTGCATGCATGATAAATCACTTCAGTCATGTCTGACTCTTTGAGACCCTATTATGGACCGTGGCCTGCCAGGCTCCTCTGTTCATGGGTTTCTCCAAGAAAGAATACTGGAGTGGGTTGCCATACCCTCTTCCAGGGGATCTTCCTGACCCAAGGATCAAACCGGCATCTCTTACATCTTCTGCGTTGGCAGGAGAGTTCTTTACCCCTAGCACCAACTGCGAAGGCCTGCAAGTTGCATAAACTCATTTAAATCCCAATATGCCAAATATTCCACACATCTCTCTAACCGCTTTCTTCCTTGGTACATGATCTGTGACCTGCTTCTGCACAACTGCTGGTCATCTCTTGTTGTTTTTTTTTTTTCCTGTAAGAGAGGACTAGTATTATTTGATTCAATCTACCTAAGAGGGCTGTCGATATAGGGAGGAAAAGTTTGAATGTCACTTGCAGACCTTTAGAAGAAAGATGTTTTGTTACACACCAAGCAGCATTATTTCGATATTTAGTATGTTAATATAATTTTCATCAGCATCTCAGAAGGCTGGCTTATTTATATACACAATTAGTGGAACAGAAGGCAAAAAATGGTGGGCAGTGGTAAAACACAGTCCATTTCCCTGAGTGTAAAAAGGCTCGTAAGTCAAAGGAGACAGACTGAGATGTGAAGGTCACTCACTTCTTCACAGGAATAAATTATATTATACCATCAAGTAAGTTTCTTCAGTTGGCCATAAAGAAGAATACAGCTAAGTAATTTACTCGCAAATGATGGTTATAAACCACTCACACTCTAACAAATCAAATTACATCATACAAACCACCTAGTCATGCTTGCAGGATTATTGGACAGGTGTGGGGACCAGACTCAGCCTCTCCATCAGCTTCTGGATTTTTGCAAAAGGCCATGCCCATTCATGGCTGAAGATTGACTTGGAGTAGTTAAATTTCTTTGGGGGCTGACTTTGAACTGAGATGACGTATCTATAAAGTCTGTGCACAGGCTTTGTGTATGGCCTTGATATTCTGATGTGTGCATGGTAAGTCGCTGCAGTCCAGGTCCCATTCTTTACAACCCCATGGACTGTAACCTGCCAGGCTCCTCCATCCATAGGATACTCTAGGCTCTGCTGCAGCTGAATGTATAGAGTTGATGAGAGGTAGCTACTAACATGGAAGACAACAACAACAGAGAGATAAACAGCTATATGCATATCAGGGTAAGGTTTCTCATCATTTATTGTCGAGTTCAGTTTAGTTCAGTTCAGTGGCTCAGTCGTATCCGACTCTTTGCGACCCTATGGACTGCAGCACGCCAGGACTCCCTGTCCATCAACAGCTCCCTGAGCTTGCTCAAACTCCTCCATCGAGTCAATGATGCCATCCAATCACCTCATCCTCTGTTGTCCCCTTCTCCTCCTGCCTTCAATCTTTCTCAGCATCAGGGTCTTTTCTAATGAGTCAGCTCTTCACATCAGGTGGCCAAAATATTGGAGCTTCAGCTTCAGCATCAGTCCTTCCAATGAATATTCAGGACTGATTTCCTTTAGGATCGACTGGTTTGATCTTTCAGTCTAAGGGACTCTCAAGAGTCTTCTCCAACACCACAGTTCAAAAGCATCAGTTATTCGGTGCTATGATTCTGAAGTTAAAATCACATAATTCTGAAGGTGTAACATTAGAGGAATGACTAAGATTGCATGCTGACTCTGGGCCAGCAAGGGGTGTGGTGTAGGAGTTGTCCCCATTTTACAGAGGAAGGAACTGAAGCTCAGAGAGATTAACTTGTTTGCCTAACTTGATTCAGCTTAATGATAATGCTGAGATTTAACCCAAATTCATCTGTCTCCCAGGCCCATGGCTCCAAGGAGTCTCCAGGGATCTTTCTACCAGTCTGTAATGTACTTGGATGCAATCTCAAAAATGACAGAATGATCTCTGTTCATTCCCAAAGCAAACCATTCAATATCACAGTAATCCAAGTCTATGCCCCAACCAGTAACGCTGAAGACGCTGAAGTTGAACAGTTCTATGAAGACCTACAAGACCTTCTAGAACTGACACCCAAAAAAGATGTCCTTTTCGTTATAGGGGACTGGAATGCAAAAGTAGGCAGTCAAGAAATACCTGGCGTAAGAGGCAAATTTGGCCTTGGAGTACAGAATGAAGCAGGGCAAAGGCTAATTAGAGTTTAGCCAAGAGAACGCACGGTCATAGCAAACACCCTCTTCCAACAACACAAGAGAAGACTCTACACATGCACATCACCAGATGGTCAATATTTAAATCACATTGTGCCGGGAGCCGGCATATTGCATATTGAGTGCATATTGCATATTGAGTGCAGCACTTTCCACAGCATCATCTTTCAGGTTCTGGAATAGCTCAACTGGAATTCTATCACTGCCGGGAGCCAGCGTGAGGCACTCTGCCCGTGGCAAAGGTCATGAGGAAGGAGGTTTGGCATACGCAAAGGCGGGATCGAGCCTCAGGAGTCCCCCTGGAAATTCTCGAGCATCTACCCCCCAAAACCAGAGTCTGCCTACTTTCTGCTTTGTGCTTTCACCTACACCTCTGACTTTACGGGGGGCTGTCCCCCACTACTTCTCTCTGAAAAAAGAGTTAGCTTACAGCTCCAGTTAATAATTCCTGGGTGTGACAGTGTTTCAACCTACAAACTCCTTTGGAAATCCTCTAGCCTGCCTGAATAGGTTTTTCCAGCCACATGTGATTGTTCAGAGCCTCCCAACTGTGAGAGGCAGGAGATGTTCTAAACTGTCTAAACACAGATTCCTTTGAGTAGTTAAAAGATTGATTAGAAATTGTATTGGTGAAGGGTTTTTCACTTATTGGGCCAATGTTTGCTGCTAAGTCTCCATACTCCTTACCTACTGTGTCCTTGGCAGTGTATTGATTGATATAATGGGTGTATAGAAATATAAGTAGTAGCCTCAATGTTTGTAACGTCGGACCCTTGAGTTAATTCTTTTCTTGATTGAGCCCACCTCACCTTTGCCCTATAGGAATGCAGCTTTGTCCAATGCTTTTTTGGAGGCTGGTGCCTGACTTTAGAATAATCACCTTTAGAGAAAGATAAGTTTCTTAAAATGTTAACAGGCCTCCTGGCCAGATGATGATGTAATTCACCTGAACTTTTGCATATGATAAGTTTGAAAGCCTGGCTTCGATTAGGACCAGGAACTGCTGTCCTTGCATGACTCCACCCCTTCCCCCATTATCCTCTATGCACAACTTTAGGTATAAAAACTACTTTGGAAAATAAAGTGCGGGCCTTGTTCACCGAAACTTGGTCTCCCCATGTCGCTCTCTTTCTCAAATTCTGGCTGAGTCTCCATCTGGAGCGCGGAACCCGCCATGCTTGCTAATTATGCCTGGGCTTCTAAGATCCGACCGGGGAGGCCTCAGTGTCTCCTCTCCTTTGGGAGAACGGAAGGACGCCTGCGGCCTACGTAAGTGGTGCAAACTTCTTGTCTTGAAGTTTTATTGGTCTCCCGTGTAAACCAAGCTACTCAGCCTCTTTTCTCCACTGAATTTTCCTACTGAGCTATCCTCATTCTATTACTCTTTACATCTCTAATTAATATCTAATTGAAGCTATTGTATCCTGATCCTCGCCGACGCCGTCCCCGCTTCGAATACCCTGGATCAGCCAGGGCTGGACCCCGGCAAGATTGATTATATTTTTTGCAGCCAAAGATGGAGAAACTTCATACAGTCAGCAAAAACAAGACTGGGAGCTGACTGGCTCAGATCATGAACTCCTTATTGCCAAATTCAGACTTAAATTGAAGAAAGTAGGGAAAACCAAGACCATTCAGGTATGACCTAAATCAAACCCCTTAAGATTATGCAGTGGAAGTGAAAAATAGATTCAAGGGATTAGATGTGATCCCTTCTTCAGTTCACAGAGTGCCTGAAGAAATATGGACAGATGTTCGTGACAGTGTGCAGGAGGCAGGGATCAAGACCATCCCCAGGAAAAAGAAATGCAAAAAGGCAAAATGGCTGTCTGAGGAGGCCTTACAAATAGCTGAGAAAAGAAGAGGTGCGAAAAGCAAAGAAGAAAAGGAAAGATATACCCATTTGAATGCAGAGTTCCAAAGAATAGCAAGGAGAGATAAGAAAGCCTTCCTCAGTGATCAATGCAAAGAAATAGAGGAAAACAATAGAATGGGGAAGACTAAAGATATATTCAAGAAAACTAGAGATACCAAGGGAATATTTCATGCAAAGATGGGCACAATAAAAGACAGAAACGGTATGGACCTAACAGAAGCAGAAGATATTAAGAAGACGTGGCAAGAAAACACGGAAGAACTATACAAAAAAGATCTTCATGACCTAGATAATCATGATGGTGTGATCACTCATCTAGAGCCAAACATCCTGGAATGTGAAGTCAAGTGGGCCTTAGGAAGCATCACTACAAACAAAGCTAGTGGAGGTGATGGAATTCCAGTTGAGCTATTTCTAATCCTAAAAGATGATGCTGTAAAAGTGCTGCACTCAATATGCCAGTTCCAGTTCAGCCGCTCAGTCGTGTCTGACTCTTTGCAACCCCATGAACCACAGCACGCCAGGCCTCCCTGTCCATCACCAACTCCCAGAGTTCACCCAAACCCATGTCCATTGAGTCAATGATGCCATCCAACCATCTCATCCTCTGTGGTCCCCTTCTCCTCCTGCCCTCAATCTTTCCCAGCATCAGGGTCTTTTCAAATGAGTCAGTTCTTTGCATCAGGTGACCAAAGTGTTTGAGTTTCAGCTTCAGCATCAGTCCTTCCAATGAATATTCAGGACTGATTTCCTTTAGGATGGACTGGTTGGATCTCTTTGCAGTCCAAGGGACTCTCAAGAGTCTTCTCCAACACCACAGTTTAAAAGCATCAGTTCTTTGGTGCTCAGCTTTCTTTATAGTCCAACGCGCACATCCATACATGACCACTGGAAAAACCATAGCCTTAACTAGATGGACCTTTTTTGACAAAGAAATTTCTCTGCTTTTCAATATGCTCTCTAGGTTGGTCATAACTTTCCTTCCAAGGAGCAAGCATCTTTTAATTTCATGGCTGCAATCACCATCTGCAATGATTTTGGAGCCCAGAAAAATAAAGTCAGCCGCTGTTCCCACGGTTTCCCCATCTATTTGCCATGAAGTGATGGGACTGGATGCCATGATCTTAGTTTTTTGAATGTTGAGCTTTAAACTGACTTTTTCACTCTCCTCCTTCACCTTCATCAAGAGGCTCTTTAGTTCTCCTTTGCTTTCTGCCATAAGGGTGGTGTCATCTGTGTCAAAATTCTAGGAATGACTTCTGATGTATCCTTCCTTCCATACCCCTTTACCTAGTCATCAAATTCCTTCAATTTTATCTCCCAAGTAACTCCAGAACTTTTCAATTCTTCTCATTTTCCACTACCACCACCATATGGTCACCCTTTTCCTGGACTACAGCAGTGCCTCCCAGATGGTCTTCTTGTTTCTTCTGTCGCCCCTTCCAGCCCACTGTCTATCCTACAGTTAGCCCAATTTTTTGCAGCATGGTCAACTTATTGTATTCTGTCAACAATAAGACCTCTTCATTTCTTTTAAAGTATTTAACAATTTTCAGTTTTTCACCTGGTCTCACCCTCACATTTCCAAACAAAATCCTGAATGTTTTTATTTGTAGGTAAATCAAGACTCAGAAAAAGTACATCGTATCATTCCATGCTCCAGAACCTTTTCTTTTCAGTAGTATTTCTGGATGTTGCATTCTATGAAAAAAGTTAAGGTGTTAGTTGCTCAGTTGTGTCCAAATCTTTGCGACCCCATAGACTGTAACCTGCCACGCCTCTCTGTCCATGGAATTCTCCTGCCCTGTGTTCCAGGAAATGAACCTGGGTTTCCTGCATTGCAGGCAGATTCTTTACCAGCTGAGTGCTTAGGGAAGCCCATTCTATGGGAAATGTTAACTCAGGCAATCTAATCTTTACCATTAACGCTGAGGTAGAGTTTTTTCCCCTTGAACTTTAAAGAGTGTTGTTAATCTTCAAAGATTATCCATTTATTTCATAACATTTTGCATAACAGCATGAATTTTAATTCTTCTTCTGAAGCTTTAAAATTATTCTTGTCCAAGATGGCTAAGAAGGAAGTATATATGTATGTATAAACACATATACCAATTGTTTTTTAGATATGTTATTTATTGTTGATTTTCCTCTTAGCAAGTATCCATGATGTTTCATTTGTTTCTACAAATTGCCATAATCAGATGTTCAGCAGCAGGTTGATAATGACTTTTGTTTTCTGTAAAAGATTTGGAAAATTACTTTTTCTAGCTCAGGGCCTGACTCCAAAACCACTTCACTTTCAGGCTTGTACACAGTGCCTGCCCATTTAAATCCCAAAAGGGATATTGTTGCCATTGATAAGTTGAGCAAGGTCATCACTCTAAAAATGGCAATTGGAAACTAGCAACTAGCAATCCATAACTAGCAAGAACTAGCAAGATAGATCTACATTTAGAAAGTAAATAGTTTATAACATCCTGCTAAAATTACAGGATGGAAAGCAAATAGAAAAATAGAAAACATATCTGTATCCTCCAAACCCATGATGAATTATTTTCTCAAATCATTGAATATAGGCATAGACTAGCTGTGGACCTGTTCAAATATTTCATGATAGGAACTTTCTTTTATCCTAAGATTACCACTGTATATTTCTAGAGCCAGGTATTTTTTTAAATATTAGAAGAAATGAATTCACTACCAATCAGAGACTATCGTTTAGAAGAGAGTCTTGCAAATATTTTATTCCAATGTTGCCAGATGAATTTTGTTTAATTATGCACACCCTAGAACATTTTTGATATACAATATTTTTCATATGATTAATTAATTGCAAAATGTGTCACTTCTGGCATATTATAAATATTGACATTTTAAAAATATTCATCACTTAGATGTTTTTAATGAAATATAAATACCATAACAATTTTAGACCCATAATTACCCATTAAAAAAAGTTGAAAATTTTGTTATAACTTTTTCTCCTGAAATAGTATTTTCATCCCACTTCTCCTATATAATGTCATAATAAACATATTTTATGCTTTAAAGCCTTTTATTGATTGCCTTATCATAATTCTCTGCAATTTCATATATATATACATATGTGTGTGTATATATATATATATGAAATAGCAACCCACTCCACTATTCTTGCCTAGAGAATCCTGTAGACAGAGGAGCCTGGTGGGCTGCTGTCCATATGGTTGCATAGAGTCGGACACGATTGAAGCGACTTAGCATGCATATGCATTGTGCAATTTAGTTTTAAAAATTTTCTTGTGACCATAGCACTCAGGTTAAAATAATATGCTTATATGATTATATTGATAATTCTATCATATATAATACATACAGTTAAAATATTTCTCCTAGGTTTAGTTGCCTTTACTTTGTTATTGATAAACAATTAATCAAAACTTCAAAAATATATTATAAATTGTTAATCAACAGTAATTCTAAGAAGTAAAATTTTATTGTAAGTTTGTCTTTTCATAAATGAAAGTGAGTTGCTTGTGAGGCCTTGGTTAAAGGAATTGTCCAGTTGAGACTTGTTTGGTATTTGCAGGTATGAATTTAAGGCAGTGAACCTTGTGAAATTTCAGATAGGTAGTAAGCTTTTCTTTTTGGAAGTATGGGAAAAGAGAGAGGTGGGCAAGGAGAAACAATCCAGGCCCTATGGGGTAAGATAGCATATATAGATATTATTAACTGAAATTGATTCGCTTAAAATTATTTATAACCATGTAGCCCTGGGAAAGTCTATACACCCTGCTTTGAAGACCATTGCTTTCAGGCTTTTCTTGACTTTTTTTTTTTAACCTTTTGGTCACACCACATGAAATGTGGGATCTTGGTTCACCAACCAGGAGTTGAACCCTCACTCCCTGCATTGACAACGTGGAGTCTTAACCACTGGACCTTCATGGAAGTCTCAAGCTCTCTCTCTCTCTTTTTTTCAGGGTATCATTCTTGATTTGATAGCTCTTCTCCTACAATGAAAAGTGAAAGTGAAAGTGTAGGTCCCTTAGTCATGTCTTCACTCTTTGTGACCCCACAGGCTGTAACCCACCAGGCTTCTCTTGTGCATGGAATTCTTCAGGCAAGAATACTGGAGTGAGTAGCCATTCCTTTCTCCAGGGAATCTTCCCTACCCAGGGATTGGACCCAGGTCTCCCACATTGCAGGCAGATTCTTTACCATCTGAGCCACCAGGGAAGCCCAATAATCCTCCTCAAACAGGAAAAGATGACTGGAATGGGTAAATCAGAGTTTACCTTCTTGACTGTGTGTGTCTGCTTGAGTAAGATTAAACATGCTCTCCAAGAAACATATCTTTCCTTTGTTATTAGGATCCTTCCACACTGTTAATACAAGACCATACATTTCATGCAAAGATGGGCACAATAAAGGACAGAAACAGTATGGACCTGACAGAAGCAGAAGATATTAAGAAGAGGTGGCAAGAATACACAGAAAAACTATACAGAAAAGATCTTAATGACCCAGATAGCCACGATGATGTGATCACTCACCTAGAGTCAAACATCCTGGAGTATGAAGTCAAGTGGGCCTTAGGAAGCATCACTATAAACAAAGCTAGTGGAGGTGATGGAATTCTAGTTGAGCTATTTCAAATCCTAAAAGATGATGCTGTGAAAGTGCTATACTCAATATGCCAGCAAATTTGGAAAACTCAGCAGTGACCACAGGACTGGAAAGGTCAATTTTCATTCCAACCACAAAGAAGGGCAATTCCAAAGAATGTTCAAACTACTGCAAAATTGCACTCATTGCATATGCTAGTAAAGTAATGCTCAAAATTCTTCAAGCCAAGCTTCAACAGTTCGTGAACCGAGAACTTCCAGATGTTTAAGCTGGATTTAGCAAAGGCAGAGGAACCAGAGATCAAATTGCCAATATCTGTTGGATCATTGAAAAAGGTAGAGAGTTCCAGAAAAACATTTACTCCTGTTTCATTGACTTAGCTAAAGCCTTTGACTGTGTGGATTACAACAAACTGTGGAAAATTCTGAAAGAGATGGGAATACCAGACCACTTGACGTGCCTCCTGAGAAACCTGTATGCAGGTCAAGAAGCAACTGTTAGAACCAGACTTGGAACAATGGATTGGTTTCAAATTGGGAAAGGAGTACGTCAAGGCTATATATTGTCACCCTGCTGATTTAACTTATATGCAGAGTACATCATGCAAAATGCCAGGCTGGATTAAACACAAGCCAGAATCAAGATTGCTGGTAGAAATATCAATAACCTCCAATATGCAGATGACACCACCCTTATGGCAGAAAGCGAAGAAGAACTAAAGAGCCTCCTGATGAAGGTAAAAGAGGAGAGTGGAAAAGTTGGCTTAAAACTCAACACTTAAAGCACAAAGGTCATGGCATCCAGTGCCATCACTTCAAAGCTAATAGATGGGGAAACAGTGAGAGATTTTATTTTTTTGGCCTCCAAAATCACTGCAGATGGTGACTGCAGCCATGAAATTAAAAGATGCTTTCTCCTTGGAAGGAAAGCTATGACCAGCCTAGACAGCATATTAAAAAGCAGAGACATTACTTTGCCAACAAAGGTCTGTCTAGTCAAAGCTATGGTTTTTCCAGTAGTCATATATAGCTGTGAGAGTTGGACCATAAAGAAGACTGAATGCAAAGAATTGATGCTTTTGAACTGTGGTGTTGGAGAAGACTCTTGAGAGTCCCTTGGACTGCAAGTAGATCCAAGCAGTCCATCCTAAAGGAAATCAATCCTGAATCTTCTTTTGAAGGACTGATGCTGAAACTGAAGCTCCAATATGTGTGGCCACCTGATGCAAAAAGCCAACTCATTAGAAAAGACCCTGATGGTGGGAAAAATTGAAGGCAGGAGGAGAAGGGGATGACAGAGGATGAGATGGTTGGATGGACCGACTCAATCACTGACTCAATGGACATGAGTTTGAGCAAGCTCCAGGAGATGGTAAAGGACAGGGAAGCCTGGCATGCTACAGTCCATGGGGTGGCAAAGAGTCAGACACGACTGAAAGACTGAACAACAACAACAGAGCATCATGTGGTTATGAAATAATAATTCATTAATAATTATTTCTGAGATAATCTCATTAAAAATTTAGCTTCATGAAAATCTATACAGTTTTGTTTAAAAAAAAGAGTCAGGAACAATACCTTTGATTGTGACAGTGTAAAAGCAAAAATAGGCTGATATTTAATATATTTTAAATTACTTGTCTGCTCTAAGTATTGTGTGAACATCACACACACACACACACACACACACACACACACACACACCCCTATTCTGGTTATATCAGAAGTATAGCTTAGTGCTAAGCAAAGTGAAAAAGTCAGGAAATCACAGGGCAGAGATTGCAGCAAGGTTATAGTTGCGGGAGGGGGAGAAGCAGCTTTTACAGAATAATAGGTTTTAAATTGGAGGTCTTTACTTAAAACCTGCAGGAAATAAAAAGGGTCAAATTTGAAAAAAAGAGAAAATTGCATAAAGGTTATATTACTTAAAACAGCTGTATTTTTTGGAAGATGCCTTTGACAATGGATGTCATCACTTAAGAACCATTGCTCAATGAAAAAGTGGTCACAAAATATGAGTTTTATGGCACTTAAATGTTTCTGTCAGTTTATAGAAAATGATGACATTTTGACCAATTTGATTTAAGGAATTGAAAACTCAGAAATGTAAATTAAGAAATTAATCCTTAGTGTTTTTTTTTAATTTTGCAATCATGAAATATTTTTAACATCATTTTGAAGAAATAATCAAGTTGAAACTTTACTGACTAGCATCTAAAATGAAAGTGTGCAGTGTGTGTAAAAAGAAAGGCAGTCTGCTATCTTCAGTGGCAGGGAAAAAATCAAGAGAAATCTCTCCACCTCATTTTATTTTTACACATTCACTGCAAGAATCCTCTTAGTGTTGGTAACGTATGCTAAAATCATTTTCTGAACTAAAGTTTTGTAATGCCAATCAGAAAAGAATAACATGTTTTAATTTCTTTTCTATGTAGGGATTAAATAAGCATTACATTAATAAACAAGAACTCAGTCTTAGTATGTTCCATTCATGATCATTGTAAAGACATGGGATTAACAAAAGCACATGCATTACTTTCTATGCTATGCTATGCTATGCTAAGTCACTTCAGTCGTGTCCGACTCTGTGTGACCCCATAGACAGCAGGCTACCCCGTCCCTGGGATTCTCCAGGCAAGAACACTGGAGTGGGTTGCCATTTCCTTCTCCAATGCATGGAAGTGAAAAGTGAAAGCGAAGTCGCTCAGTCGTGTCCGACCCTTAGCAACCCCATGGACTGCAGCCTACCAGGCTCCTCCATCCATGGGATTTTCCAGGCAAAAGTACTGGAGTGGGGTGCCATTGCCTTCTCCGCATTACTTTCTAACAGGATTATAAATGGAACCTTGTTTCATAAATATGTTATTTCATGAATCACATGCCTGGTATGTGGTATTCTCTCAATTTTAAAAAGATTAATAAATTATTTTTTTCCCATAGTCATTAGCCTATAAATTCAGTAGACCTAAAATTCAGTAGACACTAAAGGCACAAGCTCAAGTGAATTCATGCTATGGTATTTTATTTAAAAAAAAAAAAAAAAAGCTGGAGTAAGGAAGAAGTCAGAATGGCAATAGTAATCTTGAGGTTGATGTCACCTAGGCTTCAACCAGCTTCATGGTGCTTCATACCTCTGCTCCCCAGGTGGGCAGAATAGGATTGGGTAAATATAAACACAAGACAAGAAGAGGACAAGAGTCTGAGTTTCAGAAAAAAGGTAAAGAAGATACAGGAAGAATTAGAGGCCACAGATGAAGCACAGAGAAAGTGACAGAGAATTTGACAGTTATTTTCTAGTGAATATTCGAACTAGGAAAGATGTTGAACTGTTTTCTTCTGTTTGCATTTCATTAAAGCTTATTATTTAGAAGAAAGTGTATAACTTACATTGAAATTTTGGTGTTTGCTTAGTCCAGATTGGAATAATTGCTGACATTTGGGGTGAGTTTATCATAAACCAGGCACTGGGATCATTTTAATATGTACAACATTTTGTTTAATCCGTACAGCAACTCTAAGACACAGGCACTATGATTATCTCCATTTTATGGTTAGACAACTGGGCTTAGAGATGTTACATAACTTTAAGTTTACTTATTATGGTAAGGTCATGCAGCTAGCTTTAGTCAAAGGCCAGACTTTAGACTTACTTTTTTTAAAATACAAGGTTTTTAAACTCCTAGGCTACTGAAACTGCAAGATTAGTAAAAATCAAATATGCCTTTGAAATTCAAGTGTAAATTTAATTTATTAGTTATCACCAGTTGACTCAAAGTGTAAATTCCTAATTAAACAAACAGTTTAATGTGTATGGTGTAAGCAGAAGAGTAAGTTTGTAATTTTTTTCTCATATTCATTTTCCTTAATGAAGATATTTAGCTAGAATTTTAGCCTTGACAAATGTCATATGAGTATATAAATATCTAAACACAGGTTAGCATATGTTTTCAAATAAATGTATATAAATATCCACATACTCATTTAGATAAATAAAGTGGATAATAATATGGGAGAATATATTGACAAATAAATATATAAACTTGTATATAAAAAGGTTTTGCATCTTTTACATCTGTCAGTCCCTAAATTAAAGAGTAGATTTATTACAAAACAAATTTTAAAAATCTAACACAATTATCAAAAAATTATCAAAATTATTTATAATTTCATCTGGATAAAGATAAAGGGACCAACCTAGACAACATATTAAAAAGCACAGACATTACTTTGCCAACAAAAGTCCATCTAGTCAAAGCTATGGTTTTCCAGTACTCATGTATGGATGTGAGAGTTGGACTATAAAGAAAGCTGAGGACCGAAAAATTGATGCTTTTGAACTGTGGGGTTGGAGAAGACTCTTGAGAGTCCCTTGGACTACAAGGACATCCAACCAATCCATCCTAAAGGAACGGAGTCCTGAATATTCACTGGAAGGACTGATGTTGAAGCTGAAACTCTAATACTTTGGCCACCTCATGCGAAGAGCTGACTCATCTGAAAGGACTCTGATGCTGGGAAAGATTGAGGTTAGGAGGAGAAGGGGACAACAGAGGATGAGATGGTTAGATGGCATCACTGACTCAATAGATATGAGTTTGAGTAAACTCTGGGAGTTGGTGATGGACAGGGAGGCCTGGTGTGCCTGGTGTTAATGGGGTCTCAAAAAGTCAGACACAATTGAGTAACTGAACTGAACTGAACTGGATTGAACAGTGGAAAGAGAATATTTGTAGAAAAAAATTTGTTAATTAAACTATTGCTTTCATGAAGATATAAAGAGGTTATAAAACTCAAAAATGCTAATGTAATATCTCTGAATTATGGTCAAAATACATTTTTTAATAATCACAAAGTTGATTAAATTTCAATCAAATATTATCACTCCTTTTTTTCTTTTGTAACTAAATTGCCATTAGTGTACTTAATCACATATTCTGCATAAATCTTAGATTCATTGAACAATGCTGTTTATATATGAATTAAGGAGTATATTTTATTAATAGTTCATCAATTTTCACTTGCTATGTGTGAAATATATGTATTTCCTGTTGCCCTCATTCTTCTGGTACTTTTCTAGAGCGGGAGGCTACTTTTTCTGTTTTCTTAGAAGAGAAGCTAGTTTAAACTGGGATATAAGAACAAAAAATGGTGAATTTATAGCCATCTTAGGCCAAACACGGGAGTTCCCAATGGCTCAGTGGTAAAGAACCTGCCTGCAATACATGAGACTCAGATTCAATCCCTGGGTCAGGAAGATCCCTTGGAGAAAAAATAATAACCCGCTCCAGTATTCTTGCCTGGAGAATCCCATGGACAGAGGAGCCTAGTGGGCCACAGTCCATGGGGTCACAAAGAGTCAGACAAGGCTGAGCATCACACACAATGCATGAAGGCCAAACAGTTTGCAAGACACCAGACCTTTGACTGTGCCCATCATCCCTGCTGCAGATACAGACAAAGCAGAAGGTAAGAAATGCTGGTCCTGAGATTGGGTTCCTGGCATTATAAAATGGGTATGTCTTTAAACATCACTGAGAGAGCTTTTATGCCTGTGACTTCCACTGAGTTTGTTACCCTTCAGAGAAATGCCTGTAGAGACAATACATGTTCTCCCTGATGGGACAGTTATTTGGAGTGATTGCAATTGAGTTTTTTTTTTTTTTGCTATGCTGTATTGAAGGAGGAGTTGGACATGACTGAGCAACTGAACTGAACTGATTGAAGGAGGGGCAGGGAGGTGAGATTGGGTTTTGTTGTTGTTTTAGGCACTAAGTCCTGTCCAACTCTTTGTGACCCCATGGACTGAAGCCTGCCAGGCTCCTTCTGGCCATGGGATTTCCCAGGCAAGAATACTGAAGTGGGTTGCCATTTCCTTCTCCAAAGGATCTTCCCAACCTAGGGATCAAACCTGTGCTTAGCTGCGCCTTTTATTATCCCCTTATCTCCTGGAGAAACTTTATTCAGAGAGGCTGGTAATTTTAATTGTGGTTTCTGAATATCGAGAGCATGTTTTATAAAGTATGTCTCTTAAATCCAAATTATTATCTTTATAGCTTTATTTTCTCTTGTTTTCATAGTGGCAACTTAATTTTATTAGCTATGGAAATTTTCAAGCATATGGAAACTATGAAAGAATTGTATAATGAATATCCATAATCTAATGTGTTCTAGGTTTATAATTTATTAACACTTTGCTTTTCTTGTTGACTTATTTTATATTATTCCTTCTAAACTTGCTAGCTTCTTTTATAAGAAAGGAAATGCCTTTATTAACTACCTGGTTACCCTGAAAGACAATGTCTACTAGAAAGGCAAAGTTTTTAGACCTTTCCCTTAAATAACCACATTTCAGAGTCAGAAGTTGTTGGTAAAATCATCTCCATTACTAGCAAGAAGAGGATTTGTGTGTGCGTGTGTGTGTGTGTGTGTGTGGTTGTTTGATCTTTTTTTTAAGCATCATTATAGGCTCATAGATTTTTATATAAAATTGTATAAATCAATTACTGTTATTCTTTTTGATGTTTGAATTGTTCAACTTTGGGCAGTAGCCACCCACCAATTTTCTTCTGGCTTGACTATCCATTTCTCATGGGGTAGAAAACATGATTTTCTGAGAAATGTTGCATTTAAGGGGAGTATGAAATTAGGCTTTGAGGTGGAGTGATATCAAACTTAGTTACATTTACCAAACAGATGGCAAGGAGAGAAAGCTGAGATTAAACCAGAAGGGAAATATGCAGCTTTATTTTGACATGCTATTTTCTTTTCTAGATGCTAAGTATGATTTTTAATGGATACTTACAATTATTTTGTTCTGCTGCCCATTAAGTTGGGAAGAGCTTCTTTGAGCTCAACTCTTTCATTCATATTTTTATCTGGATTAAAGGGAGAACTGTAAGCAATATTGTGAGTCATTTGTTTTCTCAAAGTGAAATGCTTTGCAAGGGAGAAATACCTTAAGATAATGTTAACTCTTTTCCAGTGAATTCTAGAGAGTTTTCTGAATTTATTGTCAAGTAAGTTATACTGAAGAAGTAACAGTTAGAACCAGACATGGAACAACAGACTGGTTTCAAATCAGGAAAGGAGTACACCAAGGCTGTACATTGTCACCCTGCTTATTTAACTCATATACAGAGTACATCGTGAAAAACGCTGGACTGGAAGAAGCGCAAGCTGGAATCAAGATTGCCGGGAGAAATATCAATAACCTCAGATATGCAGATGACACCACCCTTATGGCAGAAAGCAAAGAAGAACTAAGCCTCTTGATGAAAGTGAAAGAGGAGAGTGAAAAAGTTGGCTTAAAATTCAACATTCAGAAAACAAAGATCATGGCATCTGGTCCCATCACTTCATGGCAAATAGATGGGGAAACAATGGAAACAGTGAGAAATTTTATTTTGGGGGACTCCAAAACCACTGCAGATGGTGACTGCAGCCATGAAATTAAAAGACACTTGTTCCTTGGAAGAAAAGTTATGACCAACCTAGACAGCATATGAAAAAGCAGAGATATTACTTTGCCAACAAAGGCCTGTCTAGTCAAAGCTATGGTTTTTCCAGTACTCATGTATGGATGTGAGAGTTGGACCATAAAGAAAGTTGAGCACCAAAGAATTGATGCTTTTGAACTGTGGTATTGGAAAAGACTCTTTGAGAGTCCCTTGGACAGCAAGGAGATCCAACCAATACATCCTAAAGGAAATCAGTCTTGAATATTCATTGGAAGGACTGATGTTGAAGCTAAAACTCCAATATTTTGGCCAGTTGATGTGAAGAACAGACTCATTGGAAAAGTTTCTGATGCTGGGAAAGATTGAAGGCAGGAGGAGAAGGGGACGACAGAGGATGAGATGGTTGGATGGCATCACCGATTCAATGGACATGAATTTGAGCAAGCTCCAGGAGTTGGTGGTGGATAGGGAAGCCTGCCGTGCTGCAGTCCATGGGGTCGCAAAGAGTCGGACGTGACTGAACTGAACTGAAGCTATATCGAAAAACATAACTAAACTTTTTGTTTTTGACTAAGTTTTTTATGTTGAATTTCAAATCCTCTACAAGAATGATTACTTTTCAATACTTAGGCAAGGGAGAATCAAACTATTTGGGTCATTCAACCTATCCATATCAGAGGGGTAGATATTTTTAATGGAGAGAAATGTAATTCATCTGCACAATTCAATTAAATTGTAAGATCAAAAACTGACACTAAATTCCAGTCACCTGAAAATTAAGTACTAAAATATTCCAGGCTTCAGAGAAATGTGAAATTTGGAGTAATATGTAATGATCATTAAATTTCCTTTATTTGTATATTTTATTTTATCAAGTGCAAGAGATGCCTCTGTTGTTATGATAACCTGTTATAGCAAATAATAGCCATTTTACAACTCACCAATATGAGATTGGGATGAAAGAAATCTGAGAAGGAAGATCCCCATAGATGTAATTAAAGGTGGAAGGATTTGGTCCCTTTCAGCATAGACCATCCATGGATTATTACATCCCCAATAAAGTTTCAGGAGATGTGTGTTTGAGCCTTGAAAGAAACTGCTTGCATTCATTATTAACAGCAATAGTAATTTTAAAAAGTGTCAACACGTTGTATCACCACATTCTGTTCCTAACATTTATAAATACAGTCTATAAACTACAAGTAATTTACCCTACGTCAAAATGAAACTAAACCAAACAAACAAAAACAAAGAATTATTTATATTTGATTTCTTGCATTTCAAAATTCTACTTTTTAAAAATATGTGTGTATAAAAGGATAGATTGCATAAGAGGCATTAAGATGGATTCATGTAATTAATATTCTTCTTTGGCAGAAACAAAAAGACATAGAATGGAGGAAACAATGGGAGAAAAGGGAAGACAACCACCTGCCCCACGTCAAGCAGTGGGATTGCACTGTATTACTTAATTCAATAATACCACAGTAAAGGTAGCCATTACTTTTTATTATAGCATATCGGTGCTTCTAAGAACACTAACAGTGAGAAATAAATGAATATGGCTTCAGATGCTGCCGATGACAGTGGGAGGCCAGGTCTAATTCACCCCCATGAAGTCTTCTTGAATTGTGTCACTTGTAGAATTTGTATTTGACTTTTGGAAACGTAAAGTGTTCTTGCCACTGAGAACTAATTAAGAAAGCTGGCTCTCTGTGACTGAGCTCATTTTGTTCAGGTTGACTGCATGTTCAAGTTTGACTCAAGATGCTCATCTAATGTATCCTGTGACCAACTGTTTCAGATGAATTAAGGTCATTGCTTAGCTCAACACTAGTCTGATCCATTCCATGAGAATGGCGTTCAAAGCCCTTAACAGAGGCAGCTACCAAATCACCACTCCAAGTTTCTAACAAGCTTAAAGGTCAAAATTTTAAGTTGTGCTTTGGAAGGAACCTAGAGTAAGCCCATGCTACCATTAGCAAATAAAGAGGAGGATGTACCTTGTAGCAGGTATCTACATGGATGAATATCGCAGACATTAGGTTAAGTGAAATAAGCCAGACACAAACAGTAGATACTTATGACTCCACTTATATGAAATTCAGGAGCAGACAAATGTAATTTATGCTGATAGAAGCCAGAATGGGAAATGGGAATTTACAGAGGAGGGACACCAGGGAAGTTTCTAGCATAATGGAAAATTTCTGTATCTTGACCTAGAATGGCGACTCAGGGTATATGTCTATAAAAACTCTCTCAACTGTACACTTTGTGTACTTTACTATATGAAAGTTTATACCTAATGAAAATAAACAAGAACATTTTGTAAAGTACCTAATTAACTTTAACTGATTAAAAACAAAATCATTCAAATTATTTAGTCGAAGGCCCCAAATAATTTCATCTTCACAGTGCTGCATTTGACTACTGTAAATGGGTATGACTACTTGCTTCTGTATTTAACTTGCTTTATCTGCTATGTAAACTCAGCAAAGTATCAAAACTTAGGCCATATGAGCAAATTTAGTGTAATTGCTGTGTCTTGTGGCAGCTGTATTTCAAGCAGAGAATAGAGAAGTCAGGTCTTCCATAAGAGCCAGAACCACAAGTCTGACCTCAGGAACTCTTTCCTGAAATAAACATCTCTTGGGTGCTTTCTGTGAGCCAGATACTACTACGAGCACAGAAGACACATGAGTGAACAAATAATACAAGAACACTACCACCATGGACCTTACCTTCAGGATTAGAGAAGAGAGGGAAACATGCGACTTAACCATAAAGGCACAAAATACTCTCAGCTGGTGGTAAGTATCAGATTGGAGGGACCATTTCAGATGGGGTGATCAGAGGAGGCCTCTGAATATGCGACTCTTGACCAATGACCTGAATAATGAAGCAAAGCCAGCTGTGTAAAAAACAGGGCAGCTGAACCAGGAGGAGAGAGCAGCGAGTCAAAGCCCAGAGGTGAGCGAAGACTTGACAGGTTTGATAAACACAAAGAAGGCCAGGGAATTGGTGGGGACATTGTTTAAGAAAAAATAATGATCTTGGAGGCTACCTTAATGAATTTAATTCTAAATACAATAGCAAACCATTGAAGTGTTTTAAGGAAGCGGTAGAACGGATGGAGAGAAGTTAAACGAGGTATATTGGGAGGTAGGACCGAGCAGGAATGTATGGATTAAATAGTGGAGAAGAGAGGAAAGGAGAAATTAAAAATAACTGCTTCATTTTAGGCTAGAGCAACTGACAGCTGTAGTGACGGTAGTACCATTCACCAAGCTGAAGGAGGACTGGGGACTAAGAAGTTGAAGGGAAACATGAGTTCATTTTAGACAAACTGAGTTTGAGCTATGTTTCAGCATCCTCACAGATGAGTACATTTGACTTCAGCAGATGAGACAATAAGACTTGGGGAAGATCAAAACCATCACCCATGTTACTTTGAATTTATCCCGAAAACAATGAGCCAATTGTATTTTCCTTGAATACTGAGAACAGAATTTTTAGAATCAACAGGGATATTTCCAACATTATCCTGCTGAATTCCTAAGATAGTAATATACTAGATGGAGTGATCGAAAAAGGACTGGATTCATCCATACCATTGTTCTATCACACGACAAAACATTTCCAACTTTTTGGATGATTGCTGAGTGAAAAGTTCTGGAGTGTTTCAAAACCTAGAACTAGCAAAGGTGCTGTGAAACAGCATTTTAATACACTATTGGCAGATATGCCTTCCAACTAATCCCATAGTTTTAATTAAAGTTGAGATGTCTTAGCTCTTCGGCAAAGTATAATAACTTCTATTGATTTACCCAAAAATATTAGAAAAATTATATGAAGTTATTTATTTTAGCATTGACTTGGAAATAAATATATGTAACTAGAAGATTGGGTAAATAAGTTTTGGTTTCTTATACATAGCGGAATAGTATACAGCCATTAAAAATAAAATTTTTATGCACTGAAATAAAAAATATAAAGGGTGTACGTAAGGGAAAATACAAGTTATAGTAAATACGGTCTATCTCTTTTTGAGTGAAAAAAGAAGAAAAGGTCAAATTGTGGTTAATTTTTTTCCATGATTGCATTATTTTCACAATGCTTAGATTTTTATAATAACCACATATTACTTTTGTAATAGAAAAGAACCATAGAAATATTTCTCAAAACTATCCAATGCAGAATTCATATAAAGTAGAGTTTATGAAGCTTAGCTTTTCAGCATTAGGAATGCTGAAATTAAAAAAAAAAAAACAAAACACAAATCCCGATATAGTTTTGAGGGGATGACTGGTTTTTGCAACAACAACAAAAATTTAGACTTTTGAATATAAGTTTGAAACAGAACTTAGAAGAGAGATGTGAACAAGACCTATGCTAACACCCGAGCACCCCTCCTTGTTCCTCTACCTGATATAATTTCCTCTGATCAGACTGTTGTCCTAGCTAAGCTGTCACAGGGTTCAGAGTTTTTCTCAAATGTGCAATCACTTTGGGAAGGAGACCACTTAGTTTTCTGGGTTTAGTTATTTTATATGTGATTATAAAGATGGATCAGTTCAGTTCAGTTCAGTTGCTCAGTTGTGTCCAACTCTTTGTGACCCCATGAATTGCAGCACGTCAGGCCTCCCTATCCATCACCATCTCCTGGAGTTCACTCAAACTCATGTCCATCGAGTTGGTATTACCATCCAGCCATCTCATCCCCTGTCATCCCATTTTCCTCCTGCCCCCAATCCCTCCCGGCATCAGAGTCTTTTCCAATGAGTCAACTCTTCACATGAGGTGGCCAAAGTATTGGAGTTTCAGCTTTAGCATCATTCCTTCCAAAGAACACCCAGGACTGATCTCCTTTAGAATGGACTGGTTGGATCTCCTTGCAGTCCAAGGGACTCTCAAGAGTCTTCTCCAACACCACAGTTCAAAAGCATCAATTCCTCAGCACTCAGCTTTCTTCACAGTCCAACTCTCACATCCATACATGACTACTGGAAAAACCATAGCCTTGACTAGACAGACCTTTCTTGGCAAAGTAATGTCTCTGCTTTTTGAATATGCTATCTAGGTTGGTCATAACTTTCCTTCCAAGGAGTAAGCATCTTTTAACTTCATGGATGCAGTCACCATCTGCAGTAATTTTGGAGCCCCAAAAATAAAGTCAGCCACTGTTTCCCCATCTATTTCCCATGAAGTGATGGGACCAGATGCCATGATCTTAGTTTTCTGAATGTTGAGCTTTAAGCCAGGTTTTTCACTCTCCTCTTTCACTTTCATCAAAAGACTTTTTAGTTCCTCTTCACTTTCTGCCATAAGGGTGGTATCATCTGCATATCTGAGGTTATTGATATTTCTCCTGGCAATCTTGATTCCAGCTTGTGCTTCTTCCAGCCCAGCATTTCTCATGATGTACTCTGCATAGAAGTTAAATAAACAGGGTGACAATATACAGCCTTGATGTACTCCTTTTCCTATTTGGAACTGGTTTGTTGTTCCATGTCCAGGTCTAACTGTTGCTTCCTGACCTGAATATAGATTTCTCAAGAGGCAGGTCAGGTGGTCTGGTATTCCCATTTCTTTCAGAATTTTCCACAGTTTATTGTGATCCACACAGTCAAAGGCATTGACATAGTCAATAAAGCAGAAATAGATGTTTTTCTGGAACTCTCTTGCTTTTCCAATGATCCAGCGGATGTTGGCAATTTGATCTCTGGTTCCTCTGCCTTTTTTAAAACCAGCTTGAACACCTGGAAGTTTATGGTTCACGTATTGCTGAAGCCTGGCTTGGAGAATTTTGAGCATTACTTTACTAGCATGTGAGAAGAGTGCAATTGTGTGGTAGTTTGAGCATTCTTTGGCATTGCCTTTCTTTGGGATTGGAATGAAAACTGACCTTTTCCAGTCCTGTGGCCACTGCTGAGTTTTCCAAATTTGCTGGCATATTGAGTGTAGCACTTTCACAGCATCATCTTTCAGGATTTGAAATAGCTCAACTGGAATTCCATCACCTTCACTAGCTTTGTTTGTAGTGATGCTTTCTAAGGCCCACTTGACTTCACATTCCAGGATGTCTGGCTCTAGGTGAGTGATCACACCATCGTGATTATCTGGGTTGTGAAGATCTTTTTTGTATAGTTCTTCTGTGTTTTCTTGCCACCTCTTCTTAATACCTTCTGCTTCTGTTAGGTCCATACCATTTCTGTCCTTTATCGAGCCCATCTTTGCATGAAATATTCCCTTAGTATCGCTAATTTTCTTGAAGAGATCTCTTGTCTTTCCCAATCTGTTGTTTTCCTCTATTTCTTTGCATTGATTGCTGAGGAAGGCTTTCTTATCTCTTCTTGCTATTCTTTGGAACTCTGCATTCAGATGCTTATATCTTTCTTTTTCTCCTTTGCTTTTCACTTCTCTCCTTTTCACAGCTATTTGTAAGGCCTCCCCAGACAGCCATTTTGCTTTTTTGCATTTCTTTTCCATGGGGATGGTCTTGATCCCTGTCTCCTGTACAATGTCATGAACCTCAGTCCATAGTTCATCAGGCACTCTATCTATCAGATCTAGTCCCTTAAATCTATTTCTCACTTCCACTGTATAATCATAAGGGATTTGATTTAGGTCATACCTAAATGGTATGGATACCTAGATGGATCAGTATAAGGCTATGTAGCTTCAGATGAAGGGTTCATATCATTAAAATTATTTTGAAGGGAAGAATGTATCATAGAAACATCAATTCTTCCAAAGTTGATTTATATAGCTCCTGCAATCCAAGAAGAATTGAATCTCAAACAAGCTTGTTTTCACTGTTTCTTTTCAAAGAGTAGATATCTGAGAATATTAGAGCTAATTCTGAAAATGTGGAACAGTGAGGGAGAACCTGCTTTTGTAGATAATGAAGCATTCTATAAAGCCTTTATATTCAGAGTATCTTCTTGACTTGAGAATAGAAAAGTAGATCACTAGATCTGAATAAAGAATGAAGTAGATCCCAATGTACTTGATATATCCTTTATTTCAATGTGAAAAATGTTTCTAAGTGAATGAATGGTTCTTTCATAACTGGCTACTCATCAAAAAAATTAAGGTGGATCTCTACCTCACCACAAGTACAAAAGTAAATTTCAGATGGATTAAAGATTAAAATGTAAAACAGAAAACAATAACAAGCTTAAAAAATATCAGTGTATCTCTTCACTGCTGACTAAGGGTTGGAGAGATATATAACAAAGACAGAAGACTCACAAACTATAGAAGATATATTTGACTTAATAAAATTAAGATATACTTCTATTGAAAAAAAGACAATACTTGAACAAAAGATAATCTGTTACAAATTAATTTTTTTAACTAACCAATCCCAGTTTTAAAAAAAGGAACAAAGGATATAGACAGCTTAAGCAGGAGTTAATCTAAATGGTCAATAAGTATATGAAGGATGCTTAACATTCAAACTGAAGAACCAATAAACTGGCTCAGCAGTAAAGAATCCACCTGCAATGCAGGAGATGCCAGTTCGATCCCTTGGTCAGGAAGATCTCCTGGAGAAGGAAATGGCAATTCCCTCCAGTATTCTTGCCTGAGAAATCCCATAGACAGAGGAGCTTGGCAGGTTACAGTTCATGGAGATGCAAAAGAGTTGGATATGACTTAGTGACTAAACAACAACATCATTATTGAAGAGTGATAACAAATACTTCTTCAGAAATACATGGTAATAAGTAGCCTCCTACATTGCAATAGACATGTAAGGCATAGTGTTAGTGAAAAATAATAAAACAAACGATAAGTGCCTATATAAGATCAGCATCTATGATAGATCATAAATATTTATGTATATGTGGAAAACAGATATGTTGAAAGGATATTCACCAAAACATTAACTGAGGTGATCCCAAATATTAGACTTTCAGATGAGTTTAGCATTCTTCTTATACTTCTTGAATAATTGTTTTCAATTGGTATAATGCTAAATCCTCAATTAAAATTTGTGACAAAATTAATTCTTATGAACTCAAAACCATTAAAATAAACACATCTTTCAAACTTCCCTAATTTTATTTTGAATTCAAGTTTGATTGGTTTGGTTTGGTTTTAATGCAGATGGAGGAAGGTGGAGGGAGATAAGACAGTAAGAAAACATGCTCACCAAGGCATGGGGCATTGGGATGGTCCTGAATGAGATTCAGATGGAATGACATCATACAGCACTAAAAGTTTCCATTTCATCTCTTCTCATTCCTATTTTAGTAACCTTTGACATTTGGAGAAACAAAGCCTACAGTCATTTTTGTTCTCTCTCCCCAGGGCCTGACTCAACAATTGTCGGTGAATATTTGTACTGTTGGTAGCGAAAAAACCCCCACTAACCTTCCTTTCCTTTTGTCACTCTGAGTCCAAGAGAAGACAACAGAATACAGGACCAGTGAGTCTTTTCTTTGGATATTTAAGATTCATTCTCCTCGTATTTTAGATTTCCTGATCCCCCACCCCCACCCCAGCCTCATCCCAAACTGAAATCTGATCTGACACCATCTCCCCAGCTGGCTTGGTTGCTTATAAAGACTGGTTGTGATTAGGCACCATGTGGGCTACAATGTAAGCCTGTGTTACTAATAACAAGTGGGACGGACAGCCTGGAGAGACAAGAAGTGCTCTTTATTCCCATTTACGTTACCGGAAAAATAGACATACACAGAACCAGTGCCATGTGAAGTTTTTTAAGGCAATAAAAGTGTTTTGAATTCCTCGACATCCCACGAGTTTCAGTTTTATAAAATGTGCCATCTATTTTCTTTCTTTTCCCTCAAGTCTTTTAGCATCACACATTTAGCCTGGCTCTCTCCCTTGTCTAGAGGCCAGGGAGGGTTCCCAGCATATGCTTGTGCAAGAAAAAGGGATGTTTGCCTTCTTTCCAACCTTACCCCCACACTCTCATCATGCAAAACAGAAGCAGAAATGCTATACAGATTCTCCAGAATCTCCTGTGTGCAAACTGCAAAACAGTTCAGGGTTCTGAGGCATGTTGGAAATACACAGATCAGGAAGATTGCCCCTTCCCTAACCCTGTGTTCCCAAGGCCAAACTCTGCAGTCTCCATGGATACCTTTGGCTTTGGCCAGAATGTGACCCACTGGCCCCTCTCCCTGTTGCTCTACAGAAAAGGAGCCCAGGCACACAGCAACCACCTGGTGATCTAGGAAACTGCTGAAATCTGTCCTTAGTTTATTTCATATTTATTACACTTCCAATGCATGCAAGGTCCTTGCCCAGAACTAAACAAATGAATCAACCAAAGTCTCTGACCAGAAGGAGGTGGTTTTCTATCAGTGAAAATGAAAGTGTTAGTTGCTCAGATGGGTCCAACTCTTTGAAACCCCATGGACTGTAACCCACCAGCCTCTTCTGTCCGTGGAATTCTCCAGGCAAGAATACTGGAGTGGGTTGCCATTCCCTTCTCCAGGGCATCTTCCCGACCCAAGGATTGAACTCAGTTCTCCTGCATTGCAGGCAGATTCTTTACCATCAGAGCCACTGCTGCCGCTGCTAAGTCGCTTCAGTCGTGTCCGACTCTGTGCGACCCCACAGACTGCTGCCCACCAGGCTCCCCGTCCCTGGGATTCTCCAGGCAAGAACACTGGAGTGGGTTGCCATTTCTTCTCCAATGCATGAAAGTGAAAAGTGAAAGTGAAGTCTCTCAGTTGTGCCTGACTCTTAGCGACCCCATGGACTGCAGCCCACCAGGCTCCTCCATCCATGGGATTTTCCAGGCAAGAGTACTGGAGTGGGGTGCCATTGCCTTCTCCAATCAGAACCACTATAGTCAGATAAATAACTAATAAAATAAGATGTACTAATTACTATAAATAGAGGCATAATCAAGGTTTGATGAAGTTTAGGGAAGGGGTGATTTTGTTCTTCCTGGGACAGGAAGTTGGAATAAAAAAGAGGATACAAACTTGAGAGGGAGGTACCATTTAAGACAAGCTTTTAAATACAAGACTTTAGGTAGCAGAGAAGTGGAGCTAAGCGGGGACTCTCTAAGCTGCAAAAACATCACACACAGAGTCAGCAGCTTGCTGGGGCCTGATGTGTCCATGGGGAGCAGCTCTGTGTCACTGAGGTGTAGAGCAGATGTGGAAAGGGCCCGAAACTACAGGCAGCTACCAGGTGGTGAGCCATCGCTTCACTATGTTAAAGAGCCGCCTCAAGCTTTTGACGAAGGAAAAGACTTGGCAAATTATTAGAAATGAAAGAAAGGCCACCATGAGGGAGACCCAATCGGAATGACATTGAGGGTGTGCTGTTGCTTTACCAGTGGTTGTTGGAATCAGAGAAAATCGTTTAGGAGATAGCTGAATTCCATCAGGTGGAAATGAGGAAGCCTGAATCAATCCTGGGTGACGGCGATAGGACACGTGGGCAAGGCATCATCTGGAAGAACTGGCTTAACCTGGCGTCCGTTCAAGTGTAAAAATGGGATGGACAGAGAAAGCAGCTTTATTCCCTTGGTTGTACGGAAGTGTTTGAAAAAATACTATGAGATTCTTGAGCCCATGATACAGTTGTATGTATTCTGGGGACTTGGGAGGTTATTAAACAAATTAGATAAATTTTGATGATTCAGTCATGAACTCTTCACTCGTTAGTTGATACAGCCAATATTTATAACTTTTGGCACTTTGTGGTATAATTAATATGACTCTTTTATGGAAGACTGTATCTTAATATGAATATGGCAAAGTCCAATGGACAAAACTGTAGAATTCCAAAGTAAGATATCTCAAAGCAGTAACATATATTTTCAGGACTGCTTAAGATATGACATCAAGATTCAGATAGCCCTTCAGAAATAAGACATGTCAAGGTAAGCACAATAGGTGTAGGACCACAACAGCATCAAAATAAACACAGAGCTCTGACAACTAAAATTCTTCATATAACAGCAATCAACTGAAAGAAAAACCCCTAATATCAGAGTGTCTTGTTTCCATTCCTTTGTACCTTCATAATCAAAAAAGTATCTGGATGGGACTACATAAAACTAAAACTAATGACTAGAGATTCCTAACAACAGAATAGCATTAGATCATAAGCTTATATTTCTGATAAAATCAAATATGTTCTTTTGGAAGATGCTTAAATTCTTTATATGAGAGGTCACAATGCACTGTGCTTAGTCGCTCAGTGGTGTCCAACTCTTTGCCACCCCATGGACTATAGCCTGCCAGGCTCCTCTGTCCATGGGGATTCTCTAGGCAAGAATACTGGAGTGGGTTACCATGCCCTTCTCCAGGGGATCTTCCCAACCAAGTGATCGAACCGAGGTCTCCCACATTGCAGGCGGATTCTTTACCATCTGAGCCACTAGGGAAACCCCAAAATACTGGAATGGCTAGCATATCCCTTCTCTGGGGTAACTTCCCAATCCAGCAATTGAACCAGGGTCTCCTTGCAGGAGGATTTTTTACCAGCTGAGCTACAAGGGAAACTCTTAGAGGTCACAATAGTTCTGCATGTTTTTTTGTTTGTATTTGTATTTATTTATTTCTTTTTGCCTGCTCTGGGTCTTCATTGTTGTTGCACTTGGGTTTTCTCTATTTGTGGTGAGCAGGGGCCTACTCTTCACTTCCCTGTGTGGGCCTCTTACTGTGGTGGCCTCTCTTGTTGCAGAGCATAGACTTAATGGCTCCACAGCAGTTAAGTGGGATCTTCCCAGACCAGGGATCAGACCCAAATTCCCTGCATTGGCAGGCAGATTCTTAATCACTGTACCACCACAGAAGTCACCATTCTGTTTTTATTTTTATTTGATTCTTATTACTATTAATACTTATTTTTATCTTGGAGGGTTTTTCTTGGATAAATTGGTGTGAATTGTGGTGGGTAATACAAAGTGAAAAACAGTTAAGACTAGAATTTTCCTGCCTTGGATCAGGCAATTCCTGCACCATTATCACTCATTCTCATCTCTCTAAATGAGGAAGAACAAGAGGACAATTTAAACTGCCATCTGTATGCAATCCCAGATCTGCTGCTTAACACATCTGTGACCTGGAGTGGTCACTCAATCTCTTTGTACCTCAGTGTTTTCACCCATAAAAAGGAATAGTGATCATACCTAACTGTAGATTGTTATAGACATTAAGAGCTTCCCTGGTGGCTCAGTAGTGAAGAATCTGCCTGCCAAACAGGAGACCTGGGTTTGATCCCTGGGTCAGGAAGATCCCCTTGGAGAAAGGAATAGCTACCCACTACAGTACTGTGGCCTCGAGAATTCCATGGACAGAGGAGCCTGGCGGGCTACAGTCCATGGGGTTACAAAGAGTTGGACAGGACTGAGTGATTAACATTTTCACTTTCAATTTATGAAGATTAAATTAGCTAATATAGGTAAAACACTGAGACCAATGTTTGACATGTATTAAACCACAAATAACAGGTGTTATTGGTTTTGTTATTGGTGTTGCTTGTTTATTCTGGACTTTTCTCCCTGATATGGGCAATATCATCAGTTGCATTATTGATTTAGAATAGTTCAGTTCAATTACTCAGTCATGTCCGAATCTTCACAATACCATGGACCACAGCACGCCAGGCCTCTCTGTCCATCACTAACTCTCGGAGTCTTTTCAAACTCATGTTCATTGAGTCGGTAATGCCATCTAACCATCTCATCTTCTGTCGTCCCCTTCTTCCATTCCCTTCAATCTTCCCAGCATTAGAGTCTTTTCAAATGAGTCAGCTCTTCGCATCAGGTGGCCAAAGTATTGGAGTTTCAGCTTCAACATCAGTCCTTCCAATGAACACTCAGAACTGATTTTCTTTAGGATGGACTGGTTGGATCTCCTTGCAGTTCAAGGGACTCTCAAGAGTCTTCTCCAACATCACAGTTCAAAAGCATCAATTCTTCAGCACTCAGCTTTCTTTATACTCCAACTCTCACATGCATACATGTCAGTTCAGTTCAGTCGCTCAGTCATGTCCGACTCTTTGTGACCCCATGAACTGCAGCATGCCAGGCCTCCCTGTCCATCACCAACTCCCAGAATCCACCCAAACCCATGTCCGTTGAGTTGGTGATGCCATCCAACCATCTTATCCTCTGTCGTCCCCTTCTCCTCCTGCCTTCAATCTTTCCCAGCATCAGGGTCTTTTCCAATGAGTCAGCTCTTCACATCAGGTGGCCAAAGTATAGGAGCTTCAGCTTCAGCATCAGTCCTTCCAATGAACACCCAGGACTGATCTCCTTTAGGATGGACTGATTGGATCTCCTTGCAGTCCAAGGGACTCTCAAGAGTCTTCTCCAACACCACAGTTCAAAAGCATCAATTCTTCGGCACTCAGCTTTCCTTATAGTCCAACTCTCACATCCATACATGACCACTGGAAAAACCATAGCCTTGACTACACGGATCTTTGTTGGTAAAGTAATACCTCCACTTTCTAATATGTTGTCTAGGTTGGTCATAACTTTTCTTCCAAGGAGTAAGCATCTTTTAATTTCATGGCTGCAGTCACCATCTGCAGTGATTTTGAAGCCCAGAAAAATAGTCTGCCACTGTTTCCTCTGTTTCCCCATCTATTTGCATGAAGTGAATGGACTGGATGCCATGAGCTTAGTTTTTTGAATGTTAGCTTTAAGCCAACTTTTTCACTCTCCTCTTTCATCAAGAAGGTCTTTAGTTCCTCTTCACTTTCTGCCATAAGGATGGTGTCACCTGCATATCTGAGGTTATTGATATTTCTCCCAGTAGTCTTGATTCCAGCTTGTGCTTCATCCAGCCCAGTGTTTCTCATGATGTACTCTGCATAGAAGTTAAATAAGCAGGGTGACAATATACAGCCTTGGTGTACCCCTTTTCCTATTTGGAACCAGTCTGTTGTTCCATGTCCAGTTCTAACTGTTGCTTCCTGACCTGCACACAGGTTTCTCAAGAGGCAGGTCAGGTGGTTTGGTATGCCCATCTCTTTCAGAATTTTCCACAGTTTATTGTGATCCACGCAGTCAAAGGCTTTGGCATAGTCAATAAAGCAGAAATAGATGTTTTTCTGGAACTTTCTTACTTTTTCAATGATACCAGAGGATATTAGCAATATGATCTCTGGTTCCTCCGCCTTTTCTAAAACCAGCTTGAACATCTGGAAGTTCACAGTTCATGTATTGCTAAAGCCTGTCTTGGAGAATTTTGAGCATTACTTTACTAGCATGTGAGATGAGTGTCATTGTGCAGTAGTTTGAGCATTCTTTGGCATTGCCTTTCTTTGGGATTGGAATGAAAACTAATCTTTTCCTGTCCTGTGGCCATTGCTGAGTTTTCCAAATTTGCTGGCATATTGAGTGCAGCAATTTCACAGTGTCATCTTTCAGGATTTGAAATAGTTCAACTGGAATTCCATCACCTCCACTAGCTTTGTTCATAGTGATGCTTTCTAAGGCCCACTTGGCTTCACATTCCAGGGTGCCTGGCTCTAGGTCAGTGATCACACCATCGTGCTTATCTTGGTCGTGAAGATCTTTTTTGTACAGTTCTTCTGTGTTTTTTTGCCACCTCTTCTTAATATCTTCTGCTTCTGTTAGGTCTATACCATTTTTTTTCTTTGTTGAGCCCATCTTTGCATGAAATTCTCCCTTGGTATCTTTAATTTTCTTGAAGCAATCTCTAGTCTTTCCCATTCTATTGTTTTCCTCAATTTTTTTGCACTGATCACTGAGGAATAGTTAAATAGTAAATTATTAGCAATTAAAAATTTTTTTGAATTCCATCCATTGATGTTTGGTTTCTATCTAAATCCACATGGCCCAGCTCTCAAAGGGGAAAAAACCTCAACCTACAGGAAAGCATTTTAAAGCAAATTGAATAAGAAAAATAGCAAGTTCTGACTGACATCAGGGCTTTGGAAATCCACAGGGCCCGGCAGTTCCTAATGCCAGGAAGATTCTTTTAAGAACTGCAGGTCTAAAGGGGGTGGGCACAGGGGTCAGCGTGAGAGCACTCAGAGAAGGACCAGAGGAGCCTGGGTGGGAGGAACGTGGCAGCCAGGCTGTAGGAGCTGCTTCCCCCAGTGCTTCCTCCCACCCCTTACTCCATTTCAGTCTCCCTCAATTTCCTATCAACTTCATTATTTAACATCGCAATCATTCTAAATACTTACAGAAACACACTTAAAACACATAAAATATACGAGACTTTGGGTTCTATAAATGAGGGGAAAATGTCTTTCTCCAACAATTGAAGAATTACTTTTCTGGAATTTGAAAAAGATTAGATACATGTATATGTATAGCGGCATCATTTTGCTGTTCACCTGAAACTAACACAACATTATTAATCAACTGTATGCATGTGTGTGTTCCAAGTTGTTCAGTCGGGTCCTACTCTTCCACCCTATGGACTGTAGCCCACCAGGCTCCTCTGTCCATGGGATTCTCCAGGCATGAAGACTGGAGTGGGTTGCTGTGCCCTCCTCCAGGGGATCTTCATGAAATAAACATGTTTCTAAAATTAAAAAAAACAACAAAACCAAACCAAGAAAAAATTCTTTCTAAAATGAAAATTCTGAAACAAAGGAGAATTATACCAACTATGTTGACAAATCACAGTGGTGGTAAGGAATCTTTATTCTTTCATGTGCATTTCATGTGTTTCTTTCACAGTTCCAGAAATCTCTGCATTTGAAAAGTATAACAGAAACTTTTTATAAGTCAAACTTGCACTGCATTTGGTTGATTTTATACAGGTTTTATTTCCTTCACCCAGAGCTCCCTGGAGTTTTACGGAAGGAGGATGAAATGACTTTGGCCCTCAGGAGAATTACAGACACTTGAGGCAGCAGGAGCAGGGCCAGAGCACAGGCCTGAGATGCAGGTGTTCAGAGTTCCAATTCCAGACCTCAGGTGGCTTGCTGGGTGCCCTTGGGCAAGTGACCTTGCCCCTACTCCCTTACTGCTAAAGGGAGAGGATTAATGCTCAATTCCTTCACGGGGCAGCGAGTGGATTAAGCAATTAGAAATCTAAAGTCTCTTCCTCTGTAACCTTTAGGAGATGAGAATTTAGTCAAAGGATTCTTAAGTGTGTTGAAAACAAAAACAAAGAAGACAGCATGAGAACTACACAAAACGGAAATTTAGACATCATTACAAAAGAATTCAAGAGACTACCCCCTCATTTTACCTAAGCAGAAAAAAAAATGATTTCAGGACACATATTATTTTCAAATAAAATCTCATTTATTTTCTGTGTCTGTCTGTCTCTCTCTCTCTCTCTCTCACACACACATAAACACACGATACCCTTCCCTCATCCCTTCATTCATTTCTATTTAAAAGTATTTCACTCCTGTGGTCACAAAAGAGGAAACTTCTAAATAAAATCATCAGTTTTAAAACAATGTTTGAAATAATTAGTTTACAAATTCTGGAGCCCTTTAATGTGGCTGCAATTCTATAACTATCTGTGCCTTCCATGTATGGCCCTATTAAATGTACCAGGCACCAATGTTGCAGGCTGTCAAGAAGCAAAATGAAAAATAGTTTTAATAGCTGCTCTTTGACCTGTTTTATATTTTATGTCAATTATAACAGCACACAACCATGCATAATTATGAAGCATAGATGCATTAAAATGTACACATAATTTGTGTTCTTATGGCAACCATTGCATTAGACTCTAGAAAACAAACCTATTGTTATAAGTCATTTACACATTAATATATTAGTATTAAATATCGAAGACAGATTTGTCTATCCATCTGTTTTGAATCATTATAAGTAAATATATCTTTTGGAGGGGTGGACAAAATCTCTACATAAATGCACTGTAGGTACCATCTGCAACATATATTATAATACAGAGTTTAGCACCATCGTGCATAGCAACTTCACAAAGACAGTGCCATGTGATTGTCATTTGAATGTCATTTTTAAAAAATGATCTGGTATATGGACAGAAGGAGAAAAATTTTTTTCTGGCACTGCCATAAAAATTCCTTCATTTGACTATCTTGTGGTTTTTGGATTTCTTTCTTAAAGGCTTATATTCTTCCAAGGATAAGAGGAAAATAATTATTGTAATGCTAGGTAAATAAATTAAAATATATTTTTTTCTATTGTAAAATCATTAAAATACCAAGGAAAAGAACTGGTTTAAAATATCTGATGAATCACAATAGCGACCCTGAGGATCAACTGACCAAACCAGAAAATGACCTTTCCACACTACAGATGTCAGAATGCAGGGATTTTTCAAGAACAATTACGTATCTCCAGTTTTGACTTTTCAGCATTCTCACGATTTTATGGATATACAGTGAGGCTGCTGGTGTGGAGAACACAAAAGGGTGATGCCAAATAAGAAACAGAAAACAGACTTCCTGACTCTTAAGTTTTTTCATTTAGTATCTTCTTGCTGTTAAATTTGGAAGAGCAAGTCTCCACTATCCTGTCAATTTTAACCCTGTTTCCCTAGCTCTGAGCAACTTTTTCAGCTATCTGTCTACTGTACCTGCTCTCAGAATCAGGTCTGTCCAGAAGGAAAAACCAGGGGGTGGGGTTGAAGGCTGAGGGTGGAGGGTGGTTGTTGTTATTTAGTCGCTCAGTGGTATCTGACTCTTTGGAGACCCTGCGGACTGCAGTGAGTTGCCATTTCCCTCTCCAGGGGATCCTCCCGAACCAGAAATCGAACCCATGTCGCTCGTTTCTCCTGCATTGGCAGGTGGATTCTTTACCACTGAGCCAGGAGTGGGAGGTTGTTGGCAGCAAAGACCTGCTTCCCCCGAGTCCTGGCTGAAACCACCCACCATTTGAATTTCTCTTGAATTCACTTTGAGTGACCACATTGCTCTCTTTTGGGTGATGAGCAAGAAACAGAATAATTTTAAACACACATTTCTGAAGCTTAATCCAAGGTGTTTCACTCCTCTATTGTTTCTTTTGTTAAACATCAGTAAGTACAGATGTTCAGAATGTTTATTTCATTTCCACATAACTGGACTTTGAGCTCAGAGGCCTTTCTGGGATGACTTTCATCTTTGGTGACTATTTGATTCACCTCTATGCTGAGCAATTTATAGGTTTTATATCCATCTACACTTATAGGTGTTATATCCAACATCAAGCGAGTTACAAGTGTTGATCAGATATTTTTAAATTTTAATTTGTTTCAATTAGAGAATCTTGGAATCTTAAAAATATTTGTCTTTAATTGGTTGTGTAAAATTTTAAGTGTTTGGAAGAGAACTGAAATATCTGGCTTTTATGGAGATTTTTAACTTGTGACACTATAGAAAGAAAAATTGCTCTGTACCAATATTGTTGTTATTGAGTTGCTAAGTCATGTCCAGCTTTCATGGACTGTAGCCTGCCAGGCTCCTCTGTCCATGAGATTTCCCAGGCAAGAATACTGGAGTGGGTTGCCATTTCCTTCTCCAGAGGATCTTCCCAATCCAGGGACTGAACCTGTGTCTTCTGCATTAGCAGGTGGACTTATTACCATCGGGCCACCAGGGAAGCCTCTGTTCTGATATAGCTGATTCTTAAACAGTAAAGACAACAACTTTCCAAGGAGAGATGCTAATGGAGGAAAACAGAAACAAAGCAGATATGTGGCTACGGCTAGAGACAGAAGAGATGGAACTTAGCAATGGAACAGAAGGACAGGATGAGAAAGGTTCTAATGAACTTCAACCCTAAATTTCCAGAAAGAGCTGCCAAAATTAAAATGGTGGGTGTGCATGGGGATCTATGCCTCTGACCCTCAGTGGTGAGAAGCTCCTCTGGATAGTTCTGGGGTATGTCATGGGGCCACACATGAGGCTATAAGTGTTCCATGAAGACAATTTTGAGTCCCAGCAGTCACCAAGAATGAGCTGGATAGGAAGAAATGAAGGAGATCATGGGCCAAACAAGACAGAAAGATGTGTTCACTTTTTGGAGTGTTGTGTACACTTAACTTAAAATCATAGGCTTTCTAAATTTTGTATTAAAAGATCACCAGTTTGAAAAAATGGTTAGTTCTTCATGGGACAAATTATTCTTCAAGATGAAAATTATGGAATCAATCCTAGACCACTCATGCATTGTTTTAGCTCTATCTCTTCAAATCCATGTTCTCAGCACTTCATAATTTCCATTTGTTTAACTCACATACACTTAGAAACTCTGTGATTTGTTCATTCCCATCTACTAAGATGAAGTATTTCAGCTTTTTAAAATTATTAGTGTTTCGTTTTATCCATTTAAAATCTTAAAGGAATCAGTTTTTTGCCTTCTATTATGCTCATATGTGTCATGTGTTGGTTTGACAACACAGTTTCACTAACTTCCAAGGCTGCTTCATTTTTCTACACTTAATTATCCAACCCAGCTAAAATTAACTTTCCAAAATAGCTTTCTTTCACATGCCAGTTACAAAATTGACTACAAAGAAAGTTCTATACATTTTGGTGGGTAATATTTCAGGCCAAACTATTTGAATTGGTGGCACTTTACCATTATATTTAAGAATCTAAGATGTCTCTCCAATTTGTCTTATCATGACTCATTTACCCCTAGTGAAATATACTTGTTTTAATTCTGCGTAATGTGACCATCTCTCTCCTCATTTCCCAATCAACGGGACAAAAACCCTTTAGTTGAAGTAAGAGTCCCTTATTTGTCACAGGTAGCGATCCAAACATAGCTTGGTTAAGATCTGCTTGATTCATTTTGCATTCTAATCAACTTATTTTATGCTATCTTATCTTATTTTATTTTATTATTGGAGCGCAGTTGCTTTACAATGTCATGTTAGTTTCTATTGTTCAACAAAGTGAATCAACTATGTGTCCCCTCCCTCGGGAGCCTCCCTCCCCCGGCACCTCACCCCTCTAGGTCATCAGCGAGCACTGAGCTGAGCTGCCTGTGCTATACAGCGGCTTCCCCCTGGCTATCTGTTTTACCCATGGTAGTGTGTAAACACCACTCTCCAAATTTGTCCCACTCTCCCCTTCCCCCACGACTAGCAATCTGCTTTAATAAAGAAATTTTATTTAAAAATCTATTAATTGCCGTATCTATTGAGAAATTACCAATTCAGCTTCCCCAATTAACACATCAGCCCAGGGCTAGCAAGCAATATTTGCACATTTGGCAGAAATCACCATCTCAGGAGCTTGGCTTTGATATTATGAGGGGGCCAACATTAATGGCAGTGATTCTGGACTCTCCACTTGGGGAGGCAGAAGTGCCAATCTGCTTGGTGCTAAAGTTTAGGTTTGACCATTGGCCCCTACAGGCCAGGACCAATCTCCAAGCATAAAGCTTGCAGGGCACCCTCAGTTCTTCAAGCTTGAGGGAGGGAGACTGGTGCAACATTGTAATGTGTGTTCTAATTTAATTAAACAAATAATTATACAGCTTCTGATCTGAAAGTGACATTTAGGCAAAAGATAATATTTCATTCCATCTTTAAATATCCTTTAAAATTTACATGAAACCCCAGAGGATTTTTGTATGGCAAAGAAAATATGCTGTGGAACAACAGGCAATTTGGCCTTCAAATTATTTTGAAGTTCATCATCATGAAACAACACATGCATTAGTACCTAGCTGTAAATTGCATAAACAATTTCCTATGCATTTTAAAGTTTACTTAATGGAAATCTGGATGTCCATGTAAACTCTACAGTTGGATCTGGTGGTGTATTTCAGTGGCATTACTCCTTTGTCCTAAAGATCTAAAGACTGACATTTTTTTAGTGAAATCTGGAGTTTCTAGGAGTTTTAGCATTCAAAGTTATCACGACCAAAAAGGTTTATTGAGTGCTGCTATGTGTCAGACTTGTCTAGAATCAAAATATTAACCCACAAGAAATAGCTATTGAGCTTATATTGAGAAAATGTTCCATTTAGTTGCTGATCTTGTAGAAGGAAAAAAGAGACACTCAAATTGATTTAAGAAATAGCTCTCTGGCTATAAGCTTTTCTGATTTTATAAAGGCTGAATGAACTTCACAGGATTGGCATAAAAATACTATGGTCCTGATTAAACTGTGATATCCAGAAATGGGGCTTCCCAGGTGGCCCAGTGTGTAAAGAACAGGCCTGCCAATGCAGGAGACTTAAGAGACATGGTTTCAGTCCCTGAGTCAGGAAGATCCTCTGAAGGAAGGCATGGCAACCCACTCCAGTATTCTTGCCTGGGAAATCCCATGGACAGAGGAGCCTGGCGGCTACTGTCCATCAGATTACAGGGTCAGACATGACTGAAGTGACTAAGCATGCATGAATGCAGAGAAGGCAAGGAAAACTATACCAAACTTCTGTATCTCTGAACCACCAAAAGATAAGGAAAATGGTGCAGTCCTTGTCTGATGTGCTGTGCTCAGTCACTTCAGCAGTCTCCAACTCTCTGTGACTCTATGCACTGTAGTTGACAGGCTCCTTTGTCCATGGGATTTTTCAGGCAAGAATACTGGGGTGGGTTGCCATGCCCTCCTCCGGGGATCTTTCAGATGCAGGGACCGAACCTGTGTCTCCTGCATCCCCTGCATTGCAGGCAGATTCTTTACTGCTGAGCCGTCAGGGAGGCCCCTTGTCTACACATGCTAAAAGTCAGGTTACTCAAACTACAAGCAGTGATAACATCCAGCGAATCTAGTAATAATAATTATATAACTCAACATTTGTCATGGGCCTATTTGGTAAGAATGAAAAGGACTTGTTCATTTCACTTTGAACCCTCCCTTGCATTTGAACAGAAGAAAATCAGACTGATAAAAGCTCAACGTTTGGTTCTGGACCAGCAGACTGCTACAGGGATAAAAGCACCAGCTATTGTAAAGTCAGACCAGGTTAGAGCCAATTGGTTGCAGACGACGTTGATCTTCAAAGCGCGGCTGGCATTTGGGAGTTTCTGTGACAGCTACAGGAAGAGATTTCATTCTTCTTTAACTTGGTGGCCGGCCTGCAAGCTTCTATGGGTGTCCCTTCCCCTTAATCCATACTGTTCAATTGTCAGGAAAGCTTGTAAACAGGAGGCTCCATCAGTTACCTCAGAGTGGTTTGAACAAACTAACATCATAACAAGAGTGTTTATGGAAAAATGCTTAAGCACTGAAGCAGAAAGGGCTTAGCACTGATCAGACCTCTCTTCCACCTTTATTCTTCACTGTTCACATTGAAATGCAAATATCAGCGCAGGGTTTCCACTGGCGTGCCACTCACAAATTGAAAAGCAGTTTTTATCTATGCAAATGTAAGCATGGTAATTGAAGTTAATCAATCAATGCTAGCTTTCACTAAAACCTTGAACATGATTGAATAAAGTAATTATCATTCAGCAGAAAATGATGAAGTTGTAGACAGCATGAACCTTATTAAAGGAGGATTTTGAGTCACAATGGCTTAATTTAGCTAACAGCCCAGCCTTAGCCTAAGCAACATACTACTCTTGCTGCCTAGAATTGTTTTATGATTAAAAAACAACAACAATAATAATGAGGGTGGGGGGAGGTGGAGGTAAGGGTAAAGTAGGATTTTTTTATTATTATTTTCATACTGCTGGATTAGTAAAAACTACTTGTCATGCTACAAAGGATGAGCCATAATTAACATCTTAAAAAAAACTCTAAATAGATAAGTGAACAAAGATCATTATGACATTTTTTATGTCCAACAGCAACAACAGGCTCTTAGTATTTATTATGTTTTTAACACAAACGAATGAAATAAAGTGAGCATCTCAGAAGTCTTTCTAAAATATGCATAAAAAAATGCATAAAATTAGATTAATATTTCCCTATGCAAAAGTAACCTCTTATAATACATAAATCTAATGCTAAACTCTTAAAGTATAATTTCAAGCATAATGTGTATTTTTTTATTGACTTACTGCAGTTTCAATAACAGAATATATGCTGCATTTTGCACAGCTTTCAAATATTTCATTTTTCTGGAGTGCCATATATTCAATTATTTGCTTTGATTTACAAGAAAACACTGTCTCCCAAAAAGTGTTTTCATGTTAATTCTAGGGTGCTTTTCCCCCCAGTTTCTTTATACTTCTATCTATTCTCACTTATGATTTATGTTTTCAAGGTTATAAAACAAAATTATTTAAACCAGAGTTGAATACCGTTGTTGAAAAAATCATTTCAGGTAGCATAAGGGAAATAATCCATCTTTGGAAAATGTAATCAACAGTTAGTGTGCAACATAATGTAAACTGATTATGGAAAGAGGCTCCATTTAGCTTTTTCCAATGTATTTTTCAAAAACAAGGTTAACTAGCAATATTTAGATTAGAGTAGTCCAGCAGGATATGGTGACTCTTAACAACCTACAGTAATTCTATTGGATTCAATTAGACTGAAAAACTTTGTAATCCTGCTAATACTATTGTACACCCTCAGGGAAGTCACTCCCTCCCCCAACTTCATTTTGGCTGATGCATTTTACATTTGTTTTTTGTTTTTTGGATAACAATGTGTCAGATTAAATCTGTATTCCCAATTGGAGAGCAAAAAATTATTTTTATTGATTTATTATTTTAGGATATACAGTGCTAGTATTTTCCTCAAACATACATCTTCCTGTACCCAAATTTCCTACAGCTTCAGTAAGTGTATCTACCATCAACTGTATCAATAAGTAAGTTACATGACACAAAAAAAACTCCTAAGTTTAAATAAGCATGAATGGATTGTAGGAAAACCAGTTCTGGGGTTTTTCCAGGACAGGTTTTCTCTGACTATAATTGTTCTGCCTATTTAAGTAAAAGCAACCTCTTTATTGTTCTCTATTCCATCTACAAAACATTTAAGTATCAGAGCTACTGTGGCAAAGTGATGAGAGAGTGCTATATAAAAATAGTTCAATAGAATCAAGATGTCATTTTTATTTGGATAATAATGTGTACTAAAATTATGATATTGATTATTTACCTTAAATGCCCTAACAGCAGGAAATTAGTCATTTCTGACCTTTTATGGTTATTTCCCCCTGCAGGACCAACCTGGG